>NC_136893.1:21033744-21238744 GCF_949152265.1 Phoxinus phoxinus
TCTCTAATTTGATTAACACTGCATGCATGACCAGAGGTGGTTGAGCAGCATTTCTGTCCGGCAGGGCACTGACCATCATGGGAACAGTATTCGGCACACGTTGGATTCCTCTTCAGTATAGCACATAGCCTGTATGGATAAAGATTTAGATTTAAATCTAAAGTCTGGCCCCCTTAGTGACATTAAGCGTCAGATCTACAACACAAAACACTCAAGGCATGAATAGCTAGTTTTACTTACAGAGTGAATTACATTCTAAGTATTATTCATCATCTTTATTAATTTTGTAAAGCCAACCTGTGCCTGAAACAGTGCTATAGGCCAAATTCAGGTACTTTTGACAGAATATAACACAAAATAATTGATTAGTATTATTATAAAATAAGACGCAATGAGAAAGCTAACCCAAACATTAATATAATATATACAGTATGTTAGTGCTGTCAAAATGAGTGTTAACGCATGCGATTAACGCAGCATCCGTTTTTTTCTGTTATAGTGCTACATTGTATGATCACACTCTTATTCATGCAAATGCTTATAAACCATTCAAGCAACAGAACATGAGTTTTCACACATTGTCACATCACGCACCTGCAGCGCTACTGTGAACGAAAAAAAAAAACATATATAAAAGGAATGAAATAAATAGGCTTACATGAAATATGTTTCACTAAAAGAATTAACACAAAAAAAAAAAAAAAAAAAAAAAAAAAAAAACTGCGACAGTGTAGGCTACGCTGAGTTTAGGTTCATTTGTGACGACTCAAGTTAAAGGAGACGGTTCAAAACGGCTGAAAGCACATCATGTTTGTTTATTTTACAGATAACAGTTTGTTTGTTTGTTTGTTTGTTTTTACAATCGCTAGGACACATTTCTCAATACTTAGGTCACTTTTTCCAAACTCTCCACACAGTAATCACATCAGTCTGATCATGTGAACTAAACTGCGGATTATCTTTGCCTTAGCAAAAAAAAAAAATTAAATGACGACATCTTTCTATTTGCCTGAATTGTTCTATCACATAGAATCAAAACTGTATCTACAGGCCAATTTGCAGTGCACATTTAAATTCTCTTTTCAAAAATGTTAAATTTAAGTTTAAAAAAATAACACATACCTGTACACAAAAATAAATAAGACAGAAATTTGCACCATTTCTATATTCTGAATCTAAAAGAAATCACATATTATCAAAGCAATTAGATGTAACTAAACACCTACACAAGAGGTTACTTTTCATTACCATACAAAAAGGAGAAACTTAGGAAAAATGTTGTAGGCAAAAAAAGAAAACATTGTATAACGCTACCTGATGTTTTATGAGTGTGTTTGTGTTGAAACCTCTACTAGTGTTCAGGAAGAATGAGTTGATATGAAACACATGAATTATGTGTTTTAGTAGTTTTAGTGCATTTTAAATGTGAAATTAATTGCTAGGAGAACTGTGTGAAGAGTTTTGTAAAGCACAAAATTTAGTTTTTATTGTGAATATACCCTTTAGTCTCGATTTGGAGGTTAACTGGTGCTATTTTATATGCTAATTATATTAATTAGGGGGCGTTTACAAGGCGGAGATCTGACACCATTCAGCACAATTTCAATATCATTTGCAAGGTATAGATGTCATATCTGGAAGACAGGCATATGCACGATTTTTTGTCCGTTTTTCGGAATCACACTAACGCACATTTGAGAAATTGTAGCTTTAATAAGACTTAATCTAGATTTAATTGATATAGTTAAGACTGTAAAGTGTTTGATAACTTTATTCAATTTCGAAATATTCCCTAGGCCACGGGTAAATATGTCATTTATTATCAGGTTTATGTCAAGATTGTTTTAACTTTTAAGTTCACTTAAATTAAAAGTGTTTTTTTAAAGCCTAAAAAAAATGTTGAAAGTGATAGCTTTAATTATACTGTAATGTTGAATGTCTATCATTAATGTAAAAAGAAAAAAGAAAAAAAAAAGACATCAGTAGCCTACTAGTTTCAGTGATCCTGGCCTTCATAAATAAAAAATATGCCATTACAACTATTTAAAATATACTACCTTTAAGTTGTTCCTACAATAATTTGGAGAGTAACTGTGAAATTATTACAATACAAAAATATAAAAAATTCACACAAAAACAATATGATTAATTAGTTAATTTTATTTGTAATCGACTGAGAGCACTAATATATATTTCTCTCTGGTAACCTCCGTACACAGACAAAGCAGCCTGTGTTTCTAAAAAGTGTAAAAAAAAGCTCAAAAGACTTCTTTAACTTCACTATATTTTGCCAATATACACGCTATAGCTAGTTGCAGTGTGTTATTTAGCTAATTTAGGCAATTTTAAACTTTTATGCTTCCATCTGAGGCCGTTTCACCTGATGCCTAATTGTAGCCTATGAGACCTGACGTTAAATGTAATATAATATAATAATACCTTAAACTGGAGGCATACACTGACGTCCACATCCATTGCAGCAGCATTTCTGATTCTTGGGACAGTCACTGTCATTGGCACACGACTTGAAACGTATCCAGGGACACACTTCTGCTTCATATAATCTTTTTGGACACGATCCTGGCTTTACTGTTAAACAGACAAATGACAGAGAAGCGTATCATGAATGTCTTTTTTACCGGGGTTTTTGGTTCTTTTGCTGTTAGACTGTAAGGACCTTTGAAATAACTGAAATCATTTGGCGAAGTGATATGGACATGAATTGCAGTCAAGACCTGTAATGTGTTTCCCTGAAAACGCATTCAACTGGAAGGGGGTTTAATTGGTTAAAACATTTTTTCGATTGGCCGCACATAATATAATAATATAATATAATATAAATATAATATATAATAAAATATAATATATAATAATACCTTTAGCCATACACTGAAATCCACATCCAATGTTGCAGCATTTCTCATTCTTGGCACAGTCACTGTCATCGGAACACTTCACGAAACGTATCAGCTGCATTTCTTCTTCATATTTTGTTCTTGGACACTCTTTTGGGTTTTCTGTTATACAGACACATGACAGAGAACTTTCAGTCTTTCTACTTTAAAATTTCATGTTTTATTCGTTGTGGGTTTTGGTTATTTTGCTGTTGTTGCTGTATAAGGAGGACATTTGAAATAACTGAAAATATTTTGCGAAGTGATATTGCAATGTTCGTGGTAATGCGGTCAAGACCTGCCTGGGACTACTTTAGCTGTGCGTTTCCCTGAAATAAACGACACAATTTACAATCTTTGTCAACCAATCAGATTCAAGCATTCAACACCCCCATAGAATAATATAATATAGCTAATAATATAATAATACCTTTATCTGGAGCCATACACTGAAATCCACATCCAATGTTGCAGCATTTCTCATTCTCGGCACAGTCACTGTCATCGGCACACTTCACGAAACGTATCAGCTGCATTTCTTCTTCATATTTTGTTCTTGGACACTCTTTTGGGTTTTCTGTTATACAGACACATGACAGAGAACTTTCAGTCTTTCTACTTTAAAATTTCATGTTTTATTCGTCGTGGGTTTTGGTTATTTTGCTGTTGTTGCTGTATAAGGAGGACATTTGAAATAACTGAAATTATTTTGCGAAGTGATATTGCAATGTTCGTGGTAATGCGGTCAAGACCTGCCTGGGACTACTTTAGCTGTGCGTTTCCCTGAAATAAACGACACAATTTACAATCTTTGTCAACCAATCAGATTCAAGCATTCAACACCCCCGTAGAATAATATAATATAGCTAATAATATAATAATACCTTTATCTGGAGCCATACACTGAAATCCACATCCAATGTTGCAGCATTTCTCATTCTCGGCACAGTCACTGTCATCGGCACACTTCACGAAACGTATCAGCTGCATTTCTTCTTCATATTTTGTTCTTGGACACTCTTCTGGGTTTTCTGTTATACAGACACATGACAGAGAAGCCATATCACTGAATGCTGAATGTCTTTTCACTGGGGTTTTTATGTTAGTTTGCTGATGTTGGTTGTAAGGATCTTTGAAATAGCCCTGAAATCATCTGGCGAAGTGATATGACATGTACGTAATGCGGTCAAGATCTGCCTTGCAATTTCTGATCTAAAACTGTTTTTACACCAAAAAATTTTTTTTTTTTGTGTGTAGTGTGTACGTTTTGAAAGACCTCTAGTATTATTATCCATTACTAACTGAAACTCACTGAAAGCAGGCCACACCCACAAAGCATTGAAGGACCACATCCGCATTCAGTGTGAAAGCTGTTAACATGGGTACGAAAAAATAGGCATGGCATACGCACTGCAGAGTATGTGTGAAACAGGCGTCAGTCTTTCAATATAAAAGTCTTCTCTACTGACTGACTCAGATAATATGACAATTTATATATTTTCATATAAGTTCATCTTTCACTGACACCTGTAATGTTACACCTGTTTATGCATTTCTTCAGGCTGTGTAATGAAGTTAAAGAACATGGATCTCACCTGTGTTTCGTCCAAGAGCTTCTGTTGAGCTCCAGCATCCAGACAGACACAATAACACCGCGCAGTACACTCGAGCTGTCATCCTCTCCACTTACGATCATACAATCATACAATTGTCTGAGAACAAGAGAGTATTTAAGTTAGCGCTCAACCAATGGCGTGAGTTTGGGGCGGGATGATCCGTTTTAAAAAGTTCCAATGAGGTCAGAGTGTTCTGATACAAGACAAGCTCCAGGCTAAATGATGCCTAAAGGGAGAGCTCTATAGGCTATAATATGATGCCAAACAGGTTTTGTTTTCCAGAATGCACAAACTAGTTTTCAATGGCCTCAAAGAAGTATAATACTTTTCCTATACACTATAGTTTGATCTAGAATATATAACAATACAATCGCACCGGACACTCTACATTCAATCCCAAACCTGAAACTATTCTCTTGATAATTTCCCCCAAAGTAGGCTAAACTAAATGGAAGCCCCTCATTTGTGCATGGGGTTTTAGAGGGCAGTTTCTGAATTCGTTTTTGAAGTCGTTTTTGAAATATGCTGTTTGGAAGTTAGTCGGACCGACACAACAACAAACGTGTAGCCAATCAGCATTGGGTGGCGTATGACGTTGGAGGAGAGAGAACAATCAAGTGGGAGATTTGAACTGAAGAAAGACTGCAGAAATGGAGATGAGAGGAGACACAACACAAAAGAGAAAAGTTCAGAAGAAATCACTGGAAAATAAAGGGTTATGTCTGGGCAAGAGCTTTAGGACCCACGTTATTATTAGAAACGCTGTCCAGCGCTGGAGAGAGCTAAGCGGGCCTAAAACAGACACGGACGTTGCTTTGATTCGGGTCCACATGTGAATAACACTGGGTTTGAGTGTCATTGTGTCTGGAGCTGCTGTGCTGTTGACAACGTAACTGCTAGTTAAGCTAGTGTTATACTTTCCACGTGCGCGATGGTCCGCTAATGGTCCGCATGCCGTAAAAATCGTCATCGGAGGGTGTGCGCGGAGGCTCCTTGCGGACATCCGCGTGTCTCCCATTTTTTATGATCGCGCGGTCACTAAGCTAAAACGGCGCTTGCGCTGGGAAAAAAAACATGGACGTCGAATTTGAAGAGAGGCTGTGTGAAGAAGTCCGTCGCTACCCGCACCTCTACAATCCGTCGTTAAAAGACAGCCAGATGTGTAATAATTCCTGGAAGGAAATTGGCCAGAGTTTAGGCAAAGAAGAAAGTCTGTGTCGGCAGAAGTGGAAATATCTGAGAGACCGTTTTGTCAAGGCAAAGAATAGGCTGAAGGGAAGGAGCGGTGCAGCAGGCGGTAGAGTGTCTGTTCCCCCGATTGTTTCCCTCTTGAGCTGGTTGTCCGACTTCGTAAAACACCGGGACACAGACTCAAACTTCCCAGTAGAGGTAATGTGAATCAAAATTATGCCATTTATGTTTGTTTGGTTGTTGGGCAGCATTGTGAAGTGAATGTAGTATTGTTTGTTTTTTAGAATGTTGTGTTAACACTTTAGGGAAATTAAGGGCTACATGATTACTTACTACAAGTCATTATTTAAGGTTACATGATTATATATTAATAATATTTGTATCACACTAAAGCACATAAAACTACGAGCATGCAATGTCGTAAATTAGTAAGTCACGAAATGAACGTAAAATACCAATAAATCAATGTATTGGTACATCATGTGTTGTGCATGCAGGTATGATGCTCATTCTAATCAGGAGCAGTTTCCATGTTTATTAAACAGTTCTTGTAAGTATTGTGTATCACCATGGTAACTGTTTCCATAACCCCAAAATGCCACTTTATTTTCACTTGCGGTTATTTTGTATATTTTTAAATGTCTGTGGTGGCTCATTTCAAGATTGTATTTACAAAAACTAATTTGGGACTGCTATTTAATAGCTTAACCTTGTAGGCCTACTGTTTATTTAATAATAGAGAGATTTATTGGCCCAGCAAGCGAGACACAGAGCAGGTCCCTGGCGTTCACTGGCCAATTGGTGCGAGTACACAGGAGGATACTGGCTTTACATGTTGAATGTCGCCCAGCCCGCAGCTCTACATATATCTGTTAGCAAGGTGGTGTGCTCCAAAGTTTTGGCCACCCTTACAGGGAGGTGCAAAGGATCCCGTCGAGGGGCCACACAGATGTAGGCTCTACATCTCGGCTTGGGGATGCCAATGGGAACCCCTTACCTGGGAGAGAAGGTCTTTCCTCAGCGAATTCGGGCACATAGCTGTTGATGACAGCTGTATCAGCCCAGGGAACCACGACTGGTTTTGTCTAATGACCTGAGGGAGCAGAGTGATCGGAGGGAAAGTGTACATGCGAGCCTTGGGCCATTTTTGGGCCAGTGTGTCCTGTTCCCTTTTTTTCCCCTCATATTTGTATTCTGAGGCCAAGAGGTCTACCTCTTTCCTCCCGAAGATCTCCCAAATCATCTGAACCATTTGGGGGTGGAGTCTCCATTCTCATTCACTGTGCTTGTTCGAGTCAAGCAAATATCTGAGACGTTTGTTTCAAAATGTCACGCTACAAGTGTGGCTCGTGAAGGTGCCTGCCCTTCACGAGCCACACTTGTAGCGTGACATTTTGAAACAAACGTGTCAGATATTTGCTCGATTAGAAGTGAAATCTTCTCTTTTGATCATCGCCAGATGGACGCAGGGAAGAAGCGTTGAGCGGGAGCGACTTTCCTTTGCCAGGGCTCTTCTAAGTTGAGTAGCAGGCTTCTTCGTCTCATTTTTCCAGAGTCCAACAAGGAGATTATCTTCATTCCCGAAAATAAGGGCCAAATCGCATCACATATTGTTTCAGGTACAGTGCAGTTTTTTCAATATATGACAATCGGGGTATAAGTGGTAAACCTAACCGTGTGCCATGTCCACCAGGACAAAGTGGACAATATTGATGTGAAACAAATATCCCAAAAGGTAATTTCTGTAAATGACAGACGTCAGATGTGTTTGGCTTCAAATAACAAAGAAAAAAACAGTAGATACATTGACTATTGCATTGCACTATGAGTTGAGTTAAACTACCTCCTTCTCATTATTAGTTGTTACATTAAAGAAACCATTCATTAACATATTGTTAATGTCAATATAGACTAAAAACCTTAATACGAAAAAAAAAAAAAAACTGTAGCGGACCCCCGCCCGAATGATGGCCAAAACTTGACTGATGTTAAAGGGCACCTATTATGACATTTAAAATGTTCCTAATGTTGTTGTGGGAGTCCCCAACAACAGTTTTACATGCATGCAATGACAAAAAACACTTTTGTTTTCGTATAATATGCATTTATTTTTACCTGATTTGCTCACCGACTCCCAAATGATTCGTTCAACGACTCGTTTTTCAAACCCCTCCTTTGCGCGACGCTAATCTGCGTTGATTGGTCAGATTGTAAACCGCAGTGTTTACAGAGATAATACTTATTTTTAACACGGAGTACAATGATGCTTTTATCAATTAAATTGTGTTATAATAATGATTATAGCCCACTGCTTTATAGTTTGTAGTAAAAAACGAAAAATAAGATAAATAATTTAATGTTATGTTAGCGAGCATAGCCCAGAGTTCATATTGTAAAAGCACAATCAGTCTTTGTTTGCATTAGCCCGATGCATAAACATAACGTTTTTACACAAAAAAAAAATGCAGTTACGTTACTACGAGGTATTACTCTGTTCTTTAGACAACTCCGAAAACAACGACAAACACTTCACATATCTCAATACAATTGCCATTGAAGACCTAGAAGCTAAACGGTGCTTACACAACAAACTAAATAATTATTAAGCATGCTACATAAAATATAAAAGCAACAATTATTAATAACACTTACAGGTTGTGATACGGAGGAGGAAGCTGATGCAAATACACTTGGAACTGAACCTTCCTTCAATATCAGGCGGCTCGCGAATCCCAGTTTGAGTGCATTTAAGTTGGTAAAGCAATCGTCTTCAAAATGGCGCGAACAAAGCACAAGGCTCGGACTATACTTCTGTGGTTACAGTTATATGAATTGTAGCCACTTAGTCTTCAAATGCTCCTCCTTGGGCAGATGAAAAAAAGTTGGCTTTTGAGCCGCACTTCAGAACACAGCGTCTCGTCGCCATGATGTTTTTTCCCTGGCCTTGGAGCGCAATAATAAGTGGGCGTATCGTATTCAAATATAACTTGACAAGTTGACGTCATCTAGTCAGAGAAAAAGCTTCGGTCTTCTAACGATTCATAAAAATGACTCAGAGTCGACTCTTACTTTTGAAAGACAATAACTTTATATACGGTGCACTTTCATATTTCAAACTTTGCAGGATGTTTTTGTTCACTTAGATGTATGTTACACACTACATGAAAGGTAAATTTCAAAATTCCATAATAGGTGCCCTTTAATGAAGTTTATTGAGTCCGTTTTCACTCCACAAATCACCGTAAGACTCCAAAAATCACCGTAAGAGCTTAACAAAGTACAAGAAGCGCGAATTACCGACTAGTTCAAAACTCTATCATTAACATTAACAAACAGCGAATTACATAAAACAGTCATAACAACAAACAGTTATCAAATATATATACAGACCTTATGCCTTTTCGTAGGGTGCTTAAAGTTGCAAACGTTATAGCTGCAAAACAACTCTGAAGAACTTGAATTGCGTGCTCTCCCTTTCCTTCCCCGTAGACTACAATACCCGTCAAAATAAAAGTCCCTCCTTAGTAAGACAGATACTGATTGCTTAAACCCATTTAACTAGTAATGAAATTAACAAACAAAAAAATCAGGATCACCAGTGGTCCCTGCTGAGGAAGGGGTTAAACAATATCAAAATATAAAATATATAGAAATAAAAAATGTGTTCAAAAACTAATTAGAATATTTTTCAAAAAGTCTGTTACAAAAACCTTGCATGGTTCATATACAGAAACCATATATCTTATATATTCCTTACTTAAATCGGCCAGAATTACCTTCTGTGTTTCATGTAAGCCCAATACATATCCTACTGTATACAAAATCAGACCGATTATGGCCACTTTCATACTAAGTAGCACACATACAACTTGTAGGGGATTTTTGCGTAATATATTAATACTGTAAAAAGTCTTATATGAATTTTACATGACAAAAGTATGCAATTGTGTATGGTAGTAGAAAATCATATACAAATCATTTAAAGTTCTTATATTGAATCATATGCTATAGGGTTACTAACCCTATAGTCAAATTAAAGTTATATGGATTTATACACATTTTGTGTCATTTGTTTATGTTTCATACAGATTTCATGTTTTGATGACCAACATCACTTATATGCAGTTGGCAAATTTGGAAATTGTACAGTGCAGAAGCTGGTTCGAGGATGTACTGTCAAAATATCACTGACCTTTATGAGGACTGTTCATTTTCCTAGTCTTTGAAAGAGCAGTTGACAGCAATGGCATTGTGAGACCGTGTATTTACATGAATTGTGAACTGTCTGGGCCTGTTGTTTGTGAACAAATCATAACATATTGCAAATGAACAAAGTTGAGTCAAATATGTTTCTAGAACAGTGATTAAAATGTAGAAAATCCGAGAAAATTGGCTGGAATATATTTTTGTGACATGCACTCTGGTGGTGAAATGCATAAGAATCACTTCGACATTTTCACTTCGACAAGTTTTATATTTGTATGTTAAGAATAGAACTGTTGTATACTAAACTTAGTACTGTGATAAAGTTTAGAGAAATTGTCACAAATGAAAACGAAATCTGGTGATGCAGGATTTAGAATGAAAACTATTGATATGTGAAATATGCAACCGTATCTTGTAGAATACACTCGAATAAATCATTTTGTAATTAAAGGAACACTCCGACTTTTTGGGACTTTAGCCTGTTCAACTTATCCCCCAGAGTTAGATAAGTCCATACATACCTTTTTCATCTCCGTGCGTGCTATAAGTCTGTTTGACGCACCCACCGCTAGCCTAGCTTAGCACAAAGACTGGATGTAAATGGTTGCAGCTAGCATACTAATCTAAATAAGTGACAAAATAACGCAAACATTTTCCTATTTACATGTTGTGATTTGTATAGTCACAGAGTGTACAAAAAACAAAGTCACATGAGACACAGACATATTTTAACCGTATAAATACTGGGAACTATATTCCCTGAAGGCGAAGCACTGCTACTTGGGCGGAGTGATAACCGCAGCACCTGAGACGCGCTCTGAACGAACTCTCTGCTCCTCACCACGGCACGTCTTAGGTGCTGCGGTTATCACTCCGCCCAAGTAGCAGTGCTTCGCCTTCAGATAATATAGTTCCCAGTATAGTTCCCCGGAAAATGTTTGCGTTATTTTGTCACTTATTTGGATTAGTATGCTAGCTGCAACCATTTACATCCAGTCTTTGTGCTAAGCTAGGCTAGCGGGGGGTGCGTCAAACAGACTTATAGCACGCACGGAGATGAAAAAGGTATGGACTTATCTAACTCTGGGGGATAAGTTGAATAGGCTAAAGTCCCAAAAAGTCGGAGTGTTCCTTTAAAATGTGTGCTTGTGTGTGTAGTTTAAATGTTGTATTTCATCTAAGGTTGACTATACAGTAGGTAGGGTATATGACCATGACTATAGGCATAGGGCTCCACTTAGAACAAGATATATCTTATAAGAGCAAGAGCATGAGTGCAGTACAGCATTATACTGATTGGTAAACTGTTTTATACACGTCTTGAGAGATATGCTGGATATTCATTTTAAATTAGCATTATTTTCCTGTTTTTACATCATGAAAATATATATGGCTTTAGTTGTATGTAGGACATATATGACATGTATGATTAAAAATACATTAATATTATGCAATTTATACAGTATATGTGGTTTTTGCAGCATACATGTCCCTTACAATATTCTGTTGGAACATGTAAGAATCACAGGTGTTTTTAGCTAACCTTTTCTATATGTGTATCCTATGTATCCTATTCATTTCCTGATTCCTCAGCCTAAGGGGATTTCCTCATCAGTTTCAAAATCAAACATACGCCCTTGGAAACAATAGTGTGACATTTCCTTCTGCCGTAAAGACAGCAGTGTCTTGGTGGTAAATAACTTCAACCCACATTCATTAAGATCTTATCAACTATGACTAAAACATTCTGATAACCCTTGCATTTCAGAAAGAGTCAAACAATTCCATTGCAATTCACAAAGCAATCCTGAGTAGGGTTGGGCTTTGTTTGCGGGGGTTTTCGATACCGATGCCAAATCAATACTTTTAAAACGGTACCGGTGCCTGACACATTAACTATTGCATTGCATGGGTTGAGTAAAGAAGTCTCTGTTAAACTACCTTGTAGGAGCCATATAATGGGAAAGTCATGTGACCAAATGATAATGGGTGTGTCATTAATTAAGTGGGGTAAAACACCTGTTGTGTGTGTGTGTTTGGATGGAAGAATGGGGGTGAGTGCTGGAGCACATATTTTGTTGACCGTGCAAACCTGAACAAAATAAAACAACATGCAAGCTTCAAAGAAAAACGCGTCACATAAGTTATTCCTCCACTCAGCTCCTTAGCGGTCTTTGGATTGTTTTTATGTGCCGCTACAAGTTAGTCAACAAAATTGTTTGTTTGAGAACGTGAACGCATCGACTTTGGATTCAAGGAAAGGCTGTCGCGCTTTGACTGGACGGAAAGGAAGCGCAGCGCTGACTGACGGAGATTCGCCCCGCTCGATTGTTTTAATGAGAAGGATTATTGCACATTGGACTTTTAATGCAACAGGACCGACCTCTTTGGATATGTTTTCTGCTGACAATCATCGCACAATTGGACATTCAAATCAACAGGACCGACGTCTCCAGATACGTTCGCTGCCGTTGAACTGGTAGGACATTGTGTTGTTACGTCTTTGCTTGTATTCGCGGATGATTTGAAATGGTTTGGCAGTTTGTAGTTTGGTTGCGATTGATGCAGCTCTGTTTGGCGTGTTTGATGAATCGTTGTTTAGACTGCTGGGCTTTTGCGAATCTTTTGGAGTTGTGAGACATATCCGATGATATGTGTTGTTTTGGATTGTGTTGGCTTGTTTTGGGAAGCGTCTAAGTGTGACGTATTCAGACGCGCTGAGGTGCGCGTGCTTCAATCATGAGTGATATTGAAACGGGCACGGATGTCGAACCTGAACAGGACACATGTAAAAGAAAAGTTCAACTCACAGCAAAGGCTTTGGCTTATAAACTCGAGCAACTTCAGAAAGAACGAAAAAGAAATGTAAACGTGATTAAAAGTTCTATGCCAGCCATCAAAGAACTCCTGCTGAAAAATGAGAACGTTTCAGCCGTACAGTCTGAACTTGAAACTTTGGTGCAAACTTTTAAAGAGACCGTCAAGCTGCATGATTCAGTGATCCTATTATTGCCTATTGACGAGCAAATCAAACAAAATGAGTGGTTCTCAATCATTTATAAACACAGTGATGCATTTATAAAAGAGACAACACAATGGATCAATGGAATTGAGAAGTCAAGTGATGATAACCAGGATCAACAGTTGAAAACAGTTGAATGCCCTTCAAATGATTCAAAAAAACAGAATATGTCTCAAACTTCCATGCATAATAAAGATGATATAAACCCAAGCGACAGTATTTCTAATGTTGGAAGTAAAGGATCAAGTCAACGTAGTTCTTCCTCAAGACATCCAACTACATCGACAACTTATTCGGCCCGCATTAAGGCAGAGGCCGATATTGCATCATTGTTGGTTCGTCAAAATTTAATGAAGGAAAAACATGCAATTGAAGAAAAGGAACAGAACTTAAGGAAACAGAAAGAGTATTTTGAGTTGTGAATGGAAATTGCTGCAACTGCGGCAAAAGTGAAAGTGCTTAAAGGTTCTAGTGTGCATCGTGTCAAAAGTGATGTGACCCATCGGTCCGATGGAATGAATTCCTACTTCGACAAAGGACAACAGGCAACACAGACACTCAACGCTGATGCAAATTCTTTTACTCCAAGAGCTGAGACTCATCAAATTGTTTCTTCTAAGGATGGTGGCAATGCAGGTGCCAAGGTGAGCAAGGGGAACATTTCTCACACGATTTATTCCCAGAACATCTCAAAGTTAAGTACACTCAAAAAAATCAACTAGCTACTTGTTGGATTTGCAAAATACAAATATGTCTGATTAATTAAAATACAACAAGTTTACTTCTGTTAAATGATTCATTCTTGTTGTTTGTAACTAAATTAAGAAATAATTAAATGAATTCGATCAGCACTTGTTGATTCAATGAGACTGAAGCGCTTCATATCAACAATTCTCTCTGGCGAGCCACTGCGCATGCTCAGCACTGCGGCGGGAAGTTTGGGAGCACGGCAGCACGCGGGTCCACTTCAGGCGGCTGGAAGTTTTTTGAGCGGTCTCGTCGTTCTGCATCCTTGATATTGAGGGGTAAGTACTTGATATTTACCTCTTTGTTTTTAGTACTGTTGGATTATAAATCAAAAATAAGTTATTAGACACTGTTTCGATTTTTCTAATCAGGATTATTTTACCAGACTTGAAGCACATGTGTTGGGTTCAATTCTGTGTCTTCGTCGAGTGTCACCCTAACGTTAATATATCACAATTCAATGTTAGCTACGCCTAACTTAACTATTAACTAGGCTACATAACCCACATAATGTGCCATTTTTTACGATATAATGTTACCCCTGGCCCTGGGTAGGCCTACTGGCCTGTTCACGTTATCCGAAACAACAGAAGTTAATGTTGAAACAATGTGCTCTAGAGATGCACTGATTGATCGGCTGGTGACCAGAATTAGCCGATTTTCACGTGATCGGCCATGACCCACCGACCGGTCAGTCTAACATAGGCTAATGCCGATTTTAAGCCGGTCAAATGCATTCAGGCGCCGCATGATTAACATCACGTAACATCAGCACATGTAGGAAACCTCGTGAATTACGGCCGTCTCACACCGCAAGTGTGAGCAGCGCGATTTATTTTCGACGTGCTTGTAAATCGATGAGTGCATTCACAACGGCAGCAGGAGCAGCGCGTAAAGCAAGAGCGTCGAGTGAGTAAAGTTACAGTAAGCACAGGTTTCGGCGCCGAATCTATTTTTGCTGTGCTTCTCAGCGACCTCAATTAGTGAAAGCACCTTTGATGGAGAAAATAAAAATGATTTCACACAAAAAGTGCCCAGAATGCACATAATTTGCATGTCTAACGTTAGTGTGTTTTAGCAAGAACTGCGCTTGTTTAGACTTTATGGTGACATCAGAAATGCTCGATCGCTCTGTTTTCAAGAAAAATGGATGTACAAAGTGATTACAATAGGCCTGTGTGTGTTTTGAGAAATATCTTTATACTGCAAGGCTATATTATTTTATTGCTATTATCTGTTTTCATACAGAAGTTTAGTTTGCTAAATGTATAGGCTATCATTATATTAAATATAATAATACTCCCACACCAGGAGTAATTTATATAGGCTAGTTCTATTTTATAGTGATTCAAATAACTTTCTATGTTTTATGCAAAATGTTCTATTAAAGAAAAGATAGAAAATAAATATTTGTGTGTGCTGTAAAGTGGTTAGAATTTTTTTTAAATCGAAAACGGCTAAAACCGGTATCTGCTGTTTTTATTATCTAAATTAACCAAGGTTCCTGTGTCTCAGCAAAATATTTCAATAAACGTTATGTAACTAGACATTTCTGTCTTTTCAAACATGGAGTTCCAAAATGCCACATAATGCTAACTTACCCAGCTTATTGAATACAGTATGCAAAAAATGTCAAGTAAAATCTATGATGCAGTCGACCATATATTTGAAAAATTGCAGTAAAGGTTATGATTGAATAGGTATCATCATGGGCGTCGGAAGCAAAAAAAAAGTGGGTGGGTCCTCCTCCAGAATTTTTTTACTGGAGTAAATGTCATATATTCTGGTGCCTTTTAATTAAGCAAGTAAACTAAACTCAGCTTCACGTCGGCCTGTTCTTTGCCTCCACGTCGTGCATTAAATGCACAGCTATCCATGGATTATCCCGCTGATACCATGGTCATTTGCCAGCATTGACAACTTAAAGCTGTTATTGATGTTTGCAATGCGATATTTGACTGGAAGGGTACAACGGGCGGTTATTTTCGTCAGTTGCGGCTCATTGAGAAATATAATGTAGCGATTTCCGCGGAAATGGAGTTTAATTCATTAGGGCGTTCCTCAAGTGGAATGGATTTGACTGACGGCGCTCTGAAAACCGAACAGACATATGCGCTGAATGTAAAAGTGAGTGGGTCCAATATCATTGTTCTTAAAAAGTGGGTGGGTCTTGTCCCACCCATATACAATGGTTCCGACGCCCATGGGTATCATGCATGGTTTAATTCAGGGAATAGTTATCAATATAAGTAAAACTCTTGATATTTAGTAACAGCAGCGTATTTTCTTTGGCCCAGTATTTTTTTAAGTCAGTCTTTGAAATTACTGAGAATACTGCTTGTTGTGTGTCTTTCTGTTTTCTGGCCTTAGCATACACATTAGGGTAAATTAGTTACAGTTTTGCAGATTAATTTTTATACTTCTCTTTTTTCACAGCGAAATTGTTACTTTTCTTTATACAAAAAAAAAACAAAAACAATATAAAGCTGTCCCCATGCTCTTCTGATGTGAACCTCACCTTTATTACATGGTAAGTAGTTTTTCGTAAAACACAGTATATATAACTAACTATCCTTGATTACTGAACTTTTCTTTCTCTTTCAGTGACGTGTATGTGGCAGTGCAGGCAGTGTGTTGCAAAGGAGAGTTGTAGGTACAAATTACTTAAGCACTATAAACTACACCATTTTTTAGGAAGCAGCAATCATTATGTTTGTGTATATTTAAATTGTCCATGCACATTTAAGACATGGGCAGGACTTAAAACCCACGTGTATAGAGTTCACCCATTACATTCTACACAGACAGCAACATGTTCATGTACTTTTCGATGTGAGATATGTGAGCGTTCTAACCTTTCCACAGAAAAAGATTTTTTTCTTCACATTGGAACACATTTGAAAAATAATGAGACCGTAAGTTGTGTATTTTTAGGTTGCTCATTCAAGACAAACATTTTGAGTACATTTTATTCACACAAAAAAAGAAAGCATAATTTACACTCACAAAAAGATTTTAAAGCAGGTTTAACTGTGTTTGCAGACGCAGCACATAGTTCTGAAGATGTAAATGCTGGATGTTCTACCGATGTGTCATATCCTGAAGTTGGTACTGAGTCAGTGTCTGAAAGTGATGATCTTGCTGTTGTCAATTTGCCCAAATTAATTGAGCAGAAAGTAGCTGTAATATTGTTGAAATTGGAACATATATATCATATTCCTGCCAGAGGTTTAGACGAATTGTTGGAAGAACTGCATTTTTTGTTAAGCGATGCTTGTACGCCACTCACAAAACGTACTCTTACAGACATTTTCAAAAGCCATAACCTCCATGTCACTCCAGCTGTAATTGAAGAACTTGCCAAATCTGTTTGTGTTTCTAACCCTGTGGCTCAAATTGTAGGGAAGTATGGACCACTTGCTACCTCCTTTAAAAGAAAACAATACTACAAACTAAATTTTAAAGTTGTAGAGCCTGCCGAGTATTTTCTATCTGTACATCAAAGGAGATCATTTCAGTATATTTCAATACTAGAGTCATTGCAGGAAATATTAAGTCACAGTCACATATTGGATAGAGTGTTAAAGGAACAAACAGCTAAAGAAAATACAGCGGACTTGTGTGGTGGTCAAAGTGTGTACAAGTCTTTTCGAGATGGCAAGCATTACACTACTAATGACTTTCTAGCTGCTCAAGAACTGAGGATCTTAATTACACTCTACATTGATGATTTTGAGGTTTGCAATCCTCTCGGGACCTCACGCAAAAAACACAAACTTTGTGGTGTATATTGGATCTTAGACAATTTACCACCAGGCTCTCATTCGGCTCTTTCATCCATTTATTTAGCAGGGCTTTGTAAAAGTGAAGATATAAAAACGTTTGGGTTTGAAAAAGTGTTGGAACCGCTGTTGAAAGATTTAGTCATCTTGGAGCAACGTGGCGTGTATATTGCTCAGTTAAATGAATGTGTTAAAGGCACTGTCACTTGCGTAATAGCTGACAACCTAGGAGCTCATGGACTTGGAGGTTTTTTAGAAAGTTTTTCTGCTGAATATATATGCAGGTTTTGTATTGCTAAGAAATCAGAAATTCAGTCATTGACTGCTGGTGCATTTGAGTGTCGAACACAGGGACTTCACGAAGCACATTTAAAATCTGTTCTGGAAACTGAAAAGGCGTGTTGTGGTGTTAAACGAGATTGTGTTTTAAGTAAGAATCTTACTCATTTTTATGTGACTGCAGGTTATCCCCCAGATGTAGTACATGATTTGTTCGAGGGTGTTATACCAGTGGAGCTAGCACATTGTTTAGCTCTTTTTATCTCAAAGAAATATTTTACTCTTGAGAAACTAAACCACTTAGTTCAAAATTTTGAGTACAAATGGGGAGATAAAACGAATCGTCCTCACCAGATACCAAAAACTTTCTCAGTAAAGAAAAGTATCGGTGGAAATGCCCACGAAAACTGGGCTCTGCTTAGATTGTTGCCTTTCATTGTTGGTCCTCTTGTTCCTGAGACTGAACCTGCCTGGCATGTTATTTTGGATCTTAAGGACATAGTGGAGCTTGTTGTAGCCCCTGTCCTTTCTGATGAATCAATATCATATCTTGAATGTAAAATCAGTGAACATCGCCAGAGATACCAAGAGCTCTTTCCAAATGTTAACCTTCTTCCTAAGCATCATTATTTAGAACATTACCCTCTTATGATTCGCCTCTTTGGACCTCTTGTTCATAGGTGGACAATGAGGTTTGAGGCAAAGCATAGTTTTTTTAAACAGGTTGCTCGCCATACCAATTGCTTTAAAAATATACCTCTTACACTTGCCAGAAAACATCAGCTCATGATTGCGTCTCATTTGCACTCATCTGACCAAAGAACATCTTTTGTGGTAACTAATACCTCACCAGTGCCAGTTGATTTGCTGAAATCTGACATTGCAGTCGCGATCAAGCATAGGTTACCAGATGAGACCGATGCCCATTTGACATCAAATGTGTCATACAATGGAATGAACTACAGCAAAGGAATGATTGTTGTCCATGGGCATTTATTTGGTCTGCCTGAGTTTGCGGAAATATTGCAGATCTGTATTTTGCAAGGCAAGGTCCATTTTGTAGTGAAAAAGTTGGGTGCTTGGTACAGAGACCACTTCAGAGCTTTTGAGTTGAGTATGTCACATGTAAAAGAGATGGTTCTCATTGAGCATGGGGAACTCTTGGATGACTACCCGTTGGCAGCTTATTCAGTAGCAGGAATGCGTCTTGTCACACTGAAGAGACACGTTGAGTGGCTGGGAAAACATTAAGAACTGTTTGTGAGTATCTTTCCACAATACATAACATGGCAAAGTTGATATCCGTCAGAATTTGCACTAGGGCTATTAATGCTAAAAAAGAAAATTAGGGGGCTGGTCCGACAGAACTTTTAAGCAGCCTCGTCTGGCTTAAAAAAAAAAAATTACAATGAGTGAATCATTTTCCTTGCTGCATTTTTCTCCGCTATGCACCAAACATATTTAGCTGGAGTCCCCTGAAGTTCTCGAGTTGCACAAAACCCTGACTCAGAACCAACAAAATGCCCAACATCATTTGCATTTTTGTTCAGTCTGTGTCTTCTATGGCAACATAATGAGCCTTACGTTTTTACACCTGCAAGTAGTGTTCTGTCGGATCCGGTCCCTACATAGTTACAAAATATTTGAAACAAATATTTTGTTTTTTTTTGTTTTGACCAGACACAATTTTAGATTTGAGATATAAAACACACACTTCTGTCTAATTGTCTCTTTAGTTTAAGATTTAATTTTTTTTTTCTGTTGTCTTTTAATATTTAGATCTACACAATGACCCAGCCTATTAGACTGAGAATCATCGTTGGTGAAAATGATGCCAGGAAGCTTGTTCTGCCAAGGGGACTTCCAGACTCCATAGAGGAATTGTGCCAGACAATAAAGACAAGTTTTGGATTACAGCAAGATATTCGTCTTCAATATCAAGATGCAGATTTTGGAAATGAATACCTAAATCTGTCAGAAATCTGTGAAATACAAGATAAAGCAAGTCTTAAAGTGATCTACTTGCAAAGTAATGCAACAGAAGATTATGCAATAACACAAGAACTTCCCCAAGAAGTACAGGGCCCAGCAGAATGCTCAATCATCTCTTCGGGTGAAACAGAACCTGTTACATCTCAAGGTTCAGCTTCATCTACAAGGCAGTGGGTCTGGCCAAGTGTTTTTACTATCCCACATTTCAAATATGACGCAGAACTTGAACTTGAGATGGCTAACACTTACTACAAAACAAATGCAACTCTTTTGAAACCTTCACCAAAGCTAAAATCCCACATTTTGGAGAGACTTGCAGAGGAAATCATTAAGTTCAAAGCCTACCCTAGTGACAATGATCTGAATGATGTTGCAGAAGCTCTTGTCAAAACACATCCTTGTCTGAGAGAACAGGGGTCTTTCAATGGCTGTTATGGCTGGAAGATTAGCCTGAAGTATAAAATGGCAAACTTACGGACCAAACTAAGAGGCCTGGGATGTGCTGAGGTGGAGATAAATTCACTGAAGAACAAGGCCACTGACAAAAAAAAGTCTAGCAGCATTGAATGTGAAGAAACCAAAACGAGCCGAAGTTAATTACTGTCCACAGCATCCAAAAGGAGAGACTGATGACAGTCTGGAGCAGGAGAGAATCGCAATGCTTTCAGAAATTAAAAAGAGAAACAATGACCACATAGTGATTGAGAAAATGGAAAAGACTTTCTCTTACAGAAGACAAGAAGTTCTTCAAGCAGAGCCTATGGTTGCAGACTTTAAAAGCAGATGGCCAGCTCTCTTCAATGTGAAAGAGGTGTGTATCTCATCACATCAGGTTTATATACGCCCCATTAAAAAAAATTCTAATATATATATATATACACAAATACAGACTGAAACACATTTAAGAGAACAGAAAGATGAAAAAAAATTAAGCTCTTATACTTTTAATTTAAAAAACAGAGTAGGCCATATTTAGATTGCTGTGTACATGTCGTCTTAACTATCTTGTTGCTGATAGAGATGCTGAAACAGCTTTTTTTGTTTTATCCTTCTGTAATGATGAGAGTTAACTAAATTATTATCAATGTTTTTTTCAGATTGATAGGGAGTTCTTGCGGATTTCTACTTTACCACTTCTTTCTACATTCTTTGCTGAGCTTGACCGGTACTCACCGCGATTGATAGAGATCTTCAGTAGAAAAGGCGGGCAAGCAGGAAAGAAAATCACAAAGATCATGGATGCCATCTCCAAGGTTTGTATTGATAAATGGCTTTAATAGTCATTCTCAATGCAGATGAAAATACAGATGCAGTTTGGCATTTTCTTCCCAAACAGTATTTTTTAGCTGTGACACCACTGAAGTTTGAGTAAATCTTGTCCCCACCCCACAGGATGATACTATACATACCCGAAGAGCCTGTGTCATCAAGTCTCTCTGCACCTACCTGAATGAGGACTCTGAAAAACTGGTGAAGGCATATTCGGTAAGTTGATAAGAAAATACAGTTTCAAAAGCCCACTGAATCTGAACTTGTGCCATGTTTTCCCCTATTTGCTACAACAAACATATGACATGAGAGAACACATAACTGTCAAATTACTGAGCTGGACAAATTGTTAATTCATAGGAAACTCATGGTACACCATGACAAAGTTCTTATGTGAATTGGTTGATGCACTAAACCAATGAATGTTTTATTCATATTGGTTGAGCTCTTTTGGGGCATAATTTACATAAAAAATAAACGGTATCAGAAACTGTAAATGCATACTTTTGTTTTTATTGCTATTATATTCTTAGATGTTTCTAATGTTTTAGCCACCTCGTTCATTTTAAATATGTTGGCCAGTTAAATTATAACAATCTTATAATATAATTCACTACAATAACACTCCAGCACCCACTGTGACCTCAATAATAAACAGCAGAATTATCACCTTTCGGACAGTTTCAAGTTAAAAACTGAGGAATTATAACTTTGTAAATGTAGAATTCACAGCAGAGCTCCTGTATTGGATTGATGTTTACTTTGCAAGTGTACCTAATAAAGTGGTTAGTGAGTGTATAAGTGTGCAATTCTTGTAATAAATATTTGATCTAATTTTTGATTGTGATCTTTCATGCATTTCGTCCCACAGGATTCAGACTTTGAGTCACAACGTGCAATGGAGCAAACTGTGATGGGAGTGTATGTAATACTGAAGGAGGGAGCGCTGCCTGACGATGACCCAGCAGACATTGGTGTCCTAATTGAAGGTGTGGAAGTCCTCAGTGACTTGAGTAGCATTGCACAGGCTTGTGCTCTGTTATTTGGACTGATATACTGTTTGAACCTAAGCTACCCATCAGAGCTCAAATGCACTTTTGAAGTCTGGCAGAAGATCTTTCTAAATCTAAATGGACAGATGTTGTCATCCAAGGCACAGTTCCTCAAAAACAAGCTTTTGGAGTAAGTGAGCTTGAAAAAGACAAAAGTCAATCAGAAAGCACTTTTGGAGTTCTGCAGTTCTGGTGTTCCGTAGATATGTGGACAACTGTTATTAATGGCACAATTTTGCTAAAACAAGCTTCTGGAGCCTGTAACCCGTGAACCCTGAAACAAGACTTAAGTCAAACTAAATGCACTTGGAGTTTCTTATGTATATGGACAACTTAATTTTGGCACAGTTCCTCCAAACAAAGCTACTGGAGCATGTGAGCTTAAACAAGACAGGTGTACTTCTGAAAGATGCACATTTTACGTTGGATAGAAGCTCTTTTACAGACAACTGTCTATGGTGCTGGAGTAATTTTTTAGAGAGCTTTTAAATGGACTGAGACTAAAACACTGTTTTACCAAAGGAATAACTGGCTGAAGCAGTTGTTACACACTTACAAATATTTTCTGGGAGTGGAGTAGTAACTATTGCACAGTATTAGGTTGTTTATTTTCAGATGTGAAGCATTATAGCTACACCGAGAATTTAGAATTATCAAAATTTTCATGCAATATCACAGCAAGTTGCTGGAGGGTTTTTTTTTTTTTTTTAAATAGTATTGCATCAGACTTTTTTTTATTATTATTTTACAGCTCAAAAAATTGTTACACTCACAAATGTTTGTTTTTATGTTATAAATTAATGTTTGTTCAAATGTTTAAAAAAAATTGTGTCAGGCCAAGGTTTAAAAATTCCCTAAAAGGGTCGTGTTAAAATGGCTTAATTTTTCAGATGTGAAGCAACTGGTAATTTTTATAATTTATCAAAATAATTTTCTTGTGATATCACAGCAAGCTGCTGTAAGGGTTTTATTATATATATATATATATATATATATTTTTTTTTTATGGTATTGCATCAGAATATCTTTTTTGTTATTATTTTACAGCTCAAATTGTTACAAATGTTTGTTTTGTTAAATTCATGTTCATTCATGCTTATTTAAAAAAAAAAAAAAAAAAATCTGTATCAGGCCATGTCAGGTTTACCTTAAAAATTCCCAAAAAGGAGTGTGTTAAAATGGCTTAATTTTTCTACCGAAGTTTTACGAACAAAAGAGCGTTAAAGTCCTACAAGCGTTGCTTGGGGATCAGTTTTCTCAAGAGTCAAGATTTTGTTAGCTAAATGTCTTTAAATGCATTCTGTTACAAAAACAAAAAGGATGGGAGACTTAAAGTGAAGAAAGCAGATTAAACTTGATTGGTGCATGTTTAAAGCCCAATAAAAAATAAAAGTTTAAATTGTTGCATGTTTTCTGTGCTTTTTTTGTAGATTACTAAAGTTTTGGTAATGTCATGCTTTTTAGTGCTGTCATCTAAAACAAATGTAATTGAAACAACAAGACAAGACATTATACTACCAAAACAAGACATTAACTAGTTGATTTAACAAGGCAGAATTTTGTTGAATTGAAGTGCTTTACCGTCATTGAGTGAATAAGAATAAATTTGATTAGACGAACACAATACAAACATTTTGATTCAATTAGTTGCAAATAAGTTACATTGACATATTAAAATCATGTTGGATCTACAAATGTATATTGTGTTCATATAAAATATTCAAAGTAGTTCAAGTTTACTTGATTTGATTAGATGCATAATGGGTGCTACGATTAAATCATGTTCATTCAACAATTTATTTTTTTGAGTGTAGAACAACTCCGAGCGGTTATGTGAATGCCGGTCCAGGAAATAGGCCTACTGATCAAGTTCTCCATATTATGGATAAACAAAATGAAATCACATCTTTACTGATTCAACAACAGTGTTTGTCATCTTTGCCTAAAAGGGAAATTCAAGTGTTTGATGGAAACCCTCTGCATTATCACGCCTTCATGAAATCCTTTGAAAGTGGTGTGGAGCGTAAAACTGAAAGCCCTAGCGATCGCTTATATTTTCTTGAACAGTATACCCGGGGTCATCCAAAAACGATTATAAAGAGTTGCCAACATATGCCTGCCGACCGTGGGTATTTAAGGGCCAAAGCTTTACTACAAGAGCATTTCGGTGACCAGTATATAATTGCATCTACCTATATGGAAAAGGCTCTTTCATGGGCAAATATCAAAAGCGAAGACGTCAGAGCTTTACAGGATTATAGTCTGTTCCTAAGAAGCTGTTGTAACTCCATGGAAGATATTCAGTATTTTCATGAGTTGGATACTCCCTCCAATATATTGACGGTAGTGAAGAAATTACCATACAAATTGAGGGAAAAATGGAGATCTGAAGTCTGTGAATTGCAGGAAGCTGTCAATCAACGGGCTACTTTCAGCGACATTGTTAACTTTGTTGAAAGACAAGTAAAAATAATGACGGATCCAGTTTTTGGAGACATACAAGATGGTCCAGCATTAACAGGAAGTACATTTTTCAACAAAGGCAAGTCTCAGTCTTCCCTTAAATTTAAAAGAAGCAGTTTTGCTACTACCGTCACAGCAATGGAAAATAAATCAGAAATTGGAACCAACAAAAGGGAAATTGTTTCGCCCAGCACCAAGAGTTGTTTGTTTTGTAGATGTGGACATGCTTTGGAAATGTGCCCTCTATTGGAAAAGAGGAGTCATGGTGAGAAGATTGCGTTCTTAAAGGAGAATGGCGTTTGTTTTGGCTGTATGTGCACCGGGCACATCAGTAGAGATTGTAGAAATCGCCTTTCATGTAAAGTGTGTAATCTTAAGCACCCAAGTATACTTCACTTCTACCCACGAGAAAAGGAGACCGATTCAAACCTCATCAGGAGACAAATGGACACTGTAATGGGCAGTGCTCCGGAATCCGTTGAGTCCAGTGGATTTATTGGGGCTGGTGAATTTGACTGTAAACTTTCCATAGTTCCGGTACAAGTGAAATCTAAAAAAAGAAATAAGACTGTGGTTACTTATGCTTTTCTGGATCAAGGTAGCACTGCAGTATTTTGTACACCTGCATTGATGAACAGACTTGGTCTTTCAGGTAAAAGGACTAATATTCTCTTGCGTACTATGGGACAGGAAAAAGCAGAGGTGTCAAAAGTATTCACATTCATTACTCAAGTAGAAGTACACATACTAGGGTTTAAAATGACTTCTGTAGAAGTTGAAGTATCAACTCAAGCTTTTTACTCAAGTAAAAGTGTAAAAGTACTGGATTTTAAAACTACTTAAAGTATAAAAGTAAAAGTAATGCAAGGCAAAAAATGCCATTAAGGACAAAAACTTAGACCGCGCCAAAGGGGCCTATAGTGCATCCCCTAAAAAAATTCTAAGGCCATAATGACTATAATGTTATATCTATTAAAATGTAAATGTTGAAAAACTTGTGAGGCACTAGGCTACATGTTTCAGCCACATATACTGTAAGGATTTCGGATATTGCCATCTTTGTGGGGATATTTTGACACTATAATGGTTGCGCGCGCGCGCACTCTCTCTCTCTCTCACACACACACACTCTCTCTCTCTCTCTCACACACACACACACACACACACACACACACACACACACACACACACACACACACACACTCTCTCTCTCTCTCTCTCTCACACACACACACACACACTCTCTCTCTCTCTCTCTCACACACACACACACGCACACACTCTCTCTCTCCTCTCTCTCTCACACACACACGCGCGCACGCACACACACACTAACGATTATGTTTGCCACTTATCCCGCGATTCCCAGATAGCCACTGGACGCTGTAACGGAACAGGGCCGCAACCGCAAAACGATAGAGCCGGGTCTGGCCCGCATCCGCCTCACGGACTCGTTCCTGAGTCCAAACGCACATCGGGCCGAAGCCGTTTCTGGTCTGTTTTTTAGGGGTTGTTGCGGATATGTGCCAGCGCCGATCCAGCACCGCCTGATCATCCCGTTACAGATGCGTAACGGGTGCGTGAAACGATTCCGCCTACCGGAGCTGTGCCGGATGTGTTACGATTCCACTTAAATCACCACTGGATTGTCCTTTTGCCTTATTTTTGGCATTTTTGTCAGTAACCTATGTCTGTGGAATGTCCAGAAAAACATTTTCACTACAAGTGAAATAAAATAAAAAGCTTGACTTGACTTGATAAAGGCTAGTTTTAGTTGGAGCAATGCGTAGGCATAGTCTATAGCTTAAATAAATCGTTTTAATGATTAAAACGCATACTAAAACAACGTGAACAAAGTTAACAAACACAGAATTAATGACCACGAATTCAGATTTAATTATAAAAAACGTACAACAAAGTCATGAACAAAGTCAACAATTAAAACAGAACACAGACACAGTCAACAACAAACAGAATTAATAGATTAAAAAAACGCACAGGCTATTAACACAACGTGAAAAAAAACACACAAAAAAACATGCACTTAACTAAAGTTAGGTGGGTGCTGTCCCAGCAAACACATTTACGTTGTGGCAACGTCTCTGGCACGTTGCATTTCTGCTACGGCAACGTTGCTGCCTACGTATAATCAACACCTGCAAGTGTACACTTTGAAGAGTAAAAATGACAGAAGGTTTCGTTAATTCAACTTTATTAAAACTGCATATGGTAATCAAATTGCACTTCTAAAAGTCATACATTTGTGGAAAAAAAAGACAAAAACGAAATAAACGAATATACAAATTTATTTTAAGTATAATAAATAAAACATAAAAAGCAAAGGCAGATCAGAACATTTAATTAACAAAACCGGGTTGGTTCTGTGTGGCAGACAGTAGTCGAACCGGCCGATAAAGGACGGTAACCAGGGAAACATCCACAAATCCAGAGGAGCAAAGAAACGAATGAGACTAAATCGGACAAATCAAATGAAAAACGAAAACAGTGCGAGCGAGGCTACATTGGTCACATTAAATTAAAGTTGTAGGTTGTGTTTGACAGCTGCGCAATACTCACGTATCTGCTCGATGATGAATGAGAACACAATGAGCCCAACAGGTGGTTGGAATTTAAAAGGCTGATTTTCCCGCTTCAGGGCAGTGACGGTGATGAGTGATGAGTACATATGTAGTCCAGTGGTTGTCCAGACACCCTCGGCACAACCTTAAGCAATGACCCTGAACGGTGGTTTAATGTCAACAATGTGACAACGCTGTAACAAACTTCGCCACACAACGTAGTTAAAGCATCCTTTTGGCCATGTTGTTAAAACGTTGTTAGAAGGTTGGGTACGTTGTGCCAACGTTCTGTGTTTGCTGGGGTGTTGCTGCTCCTGCTGCTGACGCGCCAGGAGAGACTGGCGCCCTCCTCTCCTGTCCGCCGAAAGGGCAAACCACCTTATAGCATGCCTCCATATTTCAGCTTCTGTTGCAGTTGCTGTCTGCACCTGGAAAACAGCATTACTGATTAGGTTGAATGAGAAATTTGGATCAGTGCTAGGCCTACATGACGACAAAACAGGCAGACGTATATTGCATTTGCTCAAAATGAAGATAGGCCCATCCTTCTAATTCGGCCTACTTTAAGGGTTTGTGCATTAGTTGATGGAGCTGTAATAAAATAATAGCCTAATAATCCTGCATTTATTAGCTTCTTAATTCATGTGAAGACGTGTTTAGTTGCGTTTGTCTCGTAGCTCAGAATGAGGAAGTATACACAGACAGACAGCGTCATTGCAGAAGGACAGCCTTATGGTCACGTTGGTTCACGTGAGATGATTGACAGATTTAGAAACGAATCATATCGCGCTGATGTCATAGTTTACTCAAATCAAGAAGAGTAGAGTCATCGCTAGCTATGTTAGCTGTTTTTAGCTCTCTTGATCGCATATTTCAATAGTAAATGAATAGAAATTAACTGCATTATGAAATATTTTTCAAACATGTCATATTCATTATTTCTCCAAATGTGCGCACCATTGGACTAATAGCCCTCGCGGATCGTGGATATTGTATCGTTATACGAACACAAATAAACCTGAGATGAGATGAATTGCTGCTGTATGAGTGATGATTTCTATTCAAAATAACGAACGTTACAGATTAATTATTTTGCACTCCTGGCATAGCCTAAATTAAGAAATGAATGTCACTGCAAACCAGTTTAATTATAAACAGTGGTAAAATATCGAATCTGGAGTTTTAAACCTTGCTAATAAAGCTAATATTGTCCAGATTAAGTAAGAGTGTGATGTTTTAACTAGTAATGAAATAACGTTACGGCATAACTTAGCAGCTAAAGCTAATAAAGTGACGTCCGAGACCAAAACCGGGGACATAATCCCAAAATTTTGGAAAAAACGGGGACTTTTTTAGTTTGACTGTCAATCTGATTGAAATACATACAAGTTTTTATCTTCAAAAAACAGAACATGTAGTTTTTTCTGTATTTTCCCGGAGGCAACCAAAAACGGGGACTGTCTGAAACCGGGGACGTCTGGACATCCTAAGCAAGATAACGTTACCTTTTAAAATTCAGCACATTAGCGCAAATATATGCCATGATATTAAAAAGTTGATTTGGTTATCCTATAGCTAATTGGGTCCATTCTGTGCTACACTCGTAGGCTATTTGTATAACTTAGCGCAATAGCGCTAGCAGCTATATAGCAGATGCGGCTCAACACAGACTCACTGTGGTGCGCAAATAACAGCCTGTAACTGCTATCTACAAAGCAAACAGCATTTCACTTGCACGTTTAAGTAATAGACAGTAAATTAGAATAAACCCATACAAATAGATGTACATAATAAACACATAGAATAAACACATAAAAACTTACGTGTGGTAGCCTAGCTGGTCAGATAAATCTGCGTTGACGGCTTGGTTTGATGATATTTTCTTTTTTTTGGCGCTTCTTGCTGAAGTCCGTAGTACGGATGTGGACCGTATCTGCAAGACGGCAGTCAAGCGAGACCCAACGTTCACTTGGCGCTGTCGTAAAACGGACCTAAAACGTAGCTCAAACGGACCTGTGCTGTAACGGACCTTATAGCATCACAAAATGTTGCTGTATAGTTTTTAAACACTGATAATATTGTTCAGCTTAATGACAATGCATTTATCTCATGCTCTAGATAGAAAAATAATAATATGCAGACAGGTAACCATGTTGTTTTGAAAATGTTTATTCCACGGAATCTTCACACAGTTTGAGAAAAGTATTTCGGATGTGGTCCAGATCAGGTAGTCTCTGTCAAAACAGTGTTGGCTCAAATCCGTTTCGCAGATATGGGCCAGGGCAGTTTTTAGCCCTTTTTTAAATGCAGTCGGCTCAGATATGTATCACAGATTCGGGCCACACCAGTGTAGCCTATGTGAAAACAGTATCGGCTCAGATTCATATTGCAGATCTGGACCAAATCAGTGTCAGACACAGCTAGTGTTTTTCGGTTACCTATGGGAAAAGTGATCTGGGCCAGATCTGTAAAATTATATAAATACTGAACTGATGGCAGTTAGAATGTTTAAGCTGAAATCTCTATCTGGCACGGATCTGGTTCACAATCAGAAAACGTCTCTAAGCTAGAAACGGAGGCAGGGGGCTTAAAACGGATCCGGGCCAAATGTAATTGCTATCTGGGTTGTCATACAGTAGGCAATATTGTAGAAACGGCTGTCCCCAAAGCAATATTTGACGCGATTTGCTCCGTAGTCTTGAGCACAAAACTGTTGATTAATTTCTACCTCGCTTACCGCATCTACAGTAACCAAATGTAACAACAGCGCGCCGCGCGGACAGCCTCTCACAAGTTAGAAAGAAAACACAAAGCCAATCAGTTTAGCGATGTGTGTTCAGGAGGCGGGACTCAGATCTATTGTATAATTGGCCATTTTTTTGAACGACGACAAGCCGAATGAAAACAAGCGGGAATGAAAACAAGCAGAAATGAAATAGGAGTAACGAGGCTATTTTTAAAATGTAAGGAGTAGAAAGTACAGATAATTGCGTGAAAATGTAAGGAGTAGAAGTAAAAAGTCGGCTGAAAAATAATTACTCAAGTAAAGTATAGATACCCAAAATTTCTACTTAAGTAATGTAACGAAGTATTTGTACTTCGTTACTTGACACCTCTGGGAAAAAGTCACAACTACCCATGTTGTTTCTGGATTAGAGGTGGCCAGTTTGAACAAAGAAGACTTTTGGGAATTGCCTGATGCCTATACACAAAATACTATGCCTGTGCACGGTGGAAACATCCCAAGACAAAAGGATTTGCAGGGATGGCCACATCTGAAACATGTGACTCTACCTGAAATTGACTCTGAGGTTGAATTGCTTATAGGAATCAACGCCCCAAGGGTTATGGAGCCAATTCAAGTGATCCGCAGTGTCAATAATGGACCATACGCAATTAAAACCAGGTTGGGATGGACCGTAAATGGTCCACTAAGAGGAGATGGTGGTCACCAGTCTGCCTTTGGGTATCCTGACGTTACAGTCAACAGGATTTCAGTTTCAAACTTGGGAGAGCTTTGGCAACAACAATTCAAGGTTGATTTTCAGCTCCTTTACGCACAGCCCTGGCCCCTCCCGTTGCGCAGGGACCTTCTCTCGCAAGCGCGCGGGGAGATTTTTCATCCAGCCCCAGACACAGTGGCTCGTTGGGCCTGGCCCGTGAGAGGTTAAACTTGAGTGTGACAGGTTTGCCTCCGAGGGTGATTGAGACAATTCAGAACGCGCGAGCTGCTTCAACGCGCTCGGCATATGATCGGAAATGGGCTGTGTTTGAGCGATGGTGCGCACACAGACATATTGTTCCTTTTCTCTGTTCTGTCGCGGACATGTTGAGTTTTCTGCAGGAACTTTTGGATAAGGGCAGAGCCTTTTCAACTGTTAAGGTTTATCTTGCCGCAATTTCTGCGTGTCATGTGGGGGTTGACAGAAACACTATAGGTCAACACCCGCTTGTATGCAGGTTTATGAGGGGTGCACGGTGTTTGAACAGGGTTTCAAAGCCACTGATTCCGCCGTGGGATCTGTCGGTGGTCCTTAATGCACTATCTCAGCCTCCTTTTGAACCTATAGAGAGTGTTGAATTAAAGCTCCTTTCGCTAAAGGCTGCTTTATTATTGGCTCTTTCTACCGCTAAGCGGGTTAGTGAACTTCACGCATTATCGGTGCATAAGTCCTGTATGCAGTTCGCTATGGATCACTTGGGAGTAACTCTCAAAACGAATCCAGCGTTTGTCCCTAAAGTTAGCGAGTCAGCTCTCGCCTGTAAGCAGGTAAATTTACGGGCTTTCCATCCGCAGCCTTTTCTCTCGTCAGAGGATGCGCGGCTTCATTGCCTGTGCCCTGTCCGTGCGTTGCGTCACTATGTGGACAGAACAAGAGCGCTAAGGAAGAGTAATCAGTTGTTTGTTTCATGGGCTGATTCTCATAAGGGGAAACCTATTTCACGTCAGCGCCTGTCCCACTGGGTAGTGGAAGCTATTATATTAGGTTATAATAGCAGTGGTCTCTGTCCTCCGGAAGGGCTGAGGGCTCATTCTACCAGAGGGTTGGCTACCTCGTGGGCACTGTTTAAAGGCGTTTCAGTTCAGGACATATGTGCTGCAGCAAGTTGGGCTTCGCCTCACACATTTTTCCGATTTTATAGACTGGATGTCACTGAGCCATCACTGGCTTATTCCGTCTTAAGTGTGTAAAAAAAAAATACACTCATTGTGGATTATGTTACATGCATCACTGAGTTAGTTGACATGCCTGCTTCGGATAGCATATCTGCAATACGGGAGTTGTCTATATCCCATAGTGAGATATCAAGCGAATGTTTGAAAGAGAACTTTAGGTTACTAACGTAACCCCGGTTCTCTGATAACATGAGTGAGGTATCTCACCACACGTCCCTCCTTGCAGTGCACGGAGAAGAGATATGCAGAGAATGAAGTAGGGACCACTGGCAGTGGTTAATATGTTGGAAGGGGACTCCCGCATCACTGTCGTGATTGGTCTGTCAACTGACAGACGTGGTGTAATTGGTTCTTCCAGATCTGTCACGCCCAGAGGCGTTTCCCATAGTGAGATACCTCACTCATGTTATCAGAGAACCGGGGTTACGTAAGTAACATAAAGATATCCGGAGCTGTCGCACGACTCAACCACATGTGATGTCATGAGCTACAGCCAATCAGAGCAAGGCATAGGTTGAGGTCACCGGGAAAATACCGTTTACTGTCTATGGAAAATACGCATTTTTTTTTTCAGAGCAGATCATCGCGCAAACAGTTTGCAGCACTAATTTTTGTCTGATGTCTATATTCAAACAAAGACTCGCGTGTTGTGTATGCCTACTTGTGTTCTTCTTCGCTGGGTGGCGCGATTCATTTCCTGATTCCTCAGCTTACGGGAATTTCCTCATCAGTTTCAAAATCAAACATACGCCCTTGGAAACAATAGTGTGACATTTCCTTCTGGGAATGATGTCTCAATCGAGTACTTTAGCCGTAAAGACAGCAGTGTCTTGGTGGTAAATAACTTCAACCCACATTCATTAAGATCTTATCAACTATGACTAAAACATTCTGATAACCCTTGCATTTCAGAAAGAGTCAAACAATTCCATTGCAATTCACAAAGCAATCCTGAGTAGGGTTGGGCTTCGTTTGCAGGGGTTTTCGATACCGTTGCCAAATCAATACTTTTAAAACGGTACCGGTGCCTGACACATTAACTATTGCATTGCATGGGTTGAGTAAAGAAGTCTCTGTTAAACTACCTCTTTGTCATTATTAGTAACCTGTTACATTACAGAAATCATGAATTAACATATTGTTAATGTCAATATAGACTAAAAACCTTAATACATTATCCTGTTCATTTCCTGATTCCTCAGCTCACGGGGATCTTCACACCAGTTTCAAAATCAAACCTACACCCTTTGAAACAGTAGTGTGTGACATTTCCTTCTGTACTTTAACCGTAAAGACAGCAGTGTGTTTCCTGGTGGTAAAAACTTCAACCCACATTAAGATCTTATCAACTATAACTAAAACATACTGATAACCTTTGCATTTTAGAAAAATGCCATTGCAATTCACAAAGCCGCCCTGAGGGGGCAGAGTTTTCCCAAATGAATTAAATCGGTTGCCAAATTAAGTTTTGGCATCACACATTCATTAACACATTTATCTAAAAACCCTTCGCCCATATTATTTAAACTTGAACACATTTAAAAAAGACGATTACTCCCAGAGAAAACAAAGGACTCTCCTGGAAATTAATACTTGCATAACATAAGTAGCAACACCATCCAAAACGCATCATACAGAGCAGATCACACCTCACCATTGCCTTCACCCATTCACTCAATTCTCGGTCTCTACATGTGATCACCTAAAACTCACTCACTCAAGTGTACATGGGAAACCTTGGTATGATTATAGCCTATAAAGTTGAGGATGGTAAGTTGGTCAGCTTATTTTTATGGTAATGGTCATGATCTCTGTTTAGATATAGTCTTAATTAACAGAAAGACACCTGCCAGCAGCTGTCATTTGGTGATTACTTATCTTTCGAATATCTGGTTATTGTGTTAAAAGATGCTCCACGCATTCTACTTATTATTTACAGACTTTACACAGCTGTTATCAAAAATGTCCTCAGAGTTTGACTGTTTTGCTATTGCTGAGGATTTTAATATTCACAAAGATAATGCAGAAATCAATATGACTGTACATGGACCCACACACAATCATGGACACACACTAGATTCACTCATCAGTAAGGGTCTAAACATTTCATTGATTGTTATTAAGGATGTAGCACTGTCTGATCATTTCTGTTTTTTCTTTGATGTATTGATCTCTCCAACTATTGAAGCTAGATCTTTCTCTGTCAAAAAGAGATGCTTAAATGAGAACACTAGTGTGCTATTTATGAAGGCTATATCTTAAACACCAAGCATATCTGTGAACAGACAAAAAGCACCTTGGAGAAACTCAACAGCAGTGCAAAATATGAAAAGGCAATACAGTGGTGGAAGTCAAAACTTCATGCTTTCAACGTGGAACAACACAAACCTACAGTTCTTTTTTTTTTTTTTTTTTATATTATAAACAGCAACTTAAACACCCGCATTCTTTTTGCTACTGTAGAGAGACTAACAAAACCCCCAAGTCAGATTCCAAGTGAAATGCTTTCAGACAACAAATGCAGTGAGTTTGCTCCCTTCTTCTCTGAGAAAATCAATAATATCAGAAAGGTGATCAGCACATCCTTGAGTTGCGCTTGGGTCAGACAGGTCAGACCAAACCCTCAGAAAGTAGTTACTATGTCTGATTTCGAAGCAATTACCGGTAATGGCAAAATTTAGGAGGAAACAGCACCATAAAACATCAACCTGCGCCCTTCACACACTTCCCACATCCTTTTTTAAAACTGTGTGGTACAAGTGGTAAATCCCTTAAGCCGGGACACACGTTGGCCACAACTGTAGGCCGATTATGAATCTTATTTGATAGTTACGACTGATCATGCCCAAACGCACAGAGTCGCGTTCAGTTGGTGTTTAAAATCTGCTGCAGTCGATGTAAACGGTCTGTAAGTGTATTCAGTTCAGTATTAGAATGTTTCAGCTAGTAGTTAAGTATGTCCCCGTCATTACGGAGTGACAATATTTCTAATTATTTATGATCAATACCGGTATATTATATAAATATACTGAAAAATATATGAAATAATAGATTGCGTTAATAAAATGTGTTATAATTATATGGCTGTATATTATTGTATCATGTTTGTTGAGATGTGAACATTCATATTAGGTGCAGCAATATATACAGAATATTTTTATTATTATTTTTTTTTTTCTCTGTATTATTCTTGATATTTTATCACTTGTCTCAGATAAGCTTCCTTTTGTTTTGTTTTGTTCTGTGAAAAATATAAATAAAAAGTTATATAAAATGTGTTATACTGTATATTGCAAACTATTGAATAATACATAAGGAATTTCCGCTTTTCAATACTGAAAAATGTATTTACAATATTATTTACACTGTAAAATGTAATTAGTTGAGTGTACTTGGTGAACAATTGCCTTACATTTTACTTCGAAAACGATTGCCTTAAAGCAGGTCTATGCAGTTTCTGGAATCTGAACTGTTTCCATAACCCCACTTTATTTTCACTTGGGGTTATTTTGTATATTTTTAAATGTCAGTGGTGGCTCATACCAAGATTGTATTTACAAAACAGAAAAAAACAGTAGACACATTGACATTGACTATTGCATTGCACTATGAGTTGAGTTAAACTACCTCCTTCTCATTATTAGTTGTTACATTATAGAAACCATTCATTAACATATTGTTAATGTCAATATAGACTAAAAACCTTAATACGAAAAAAAACCCTGCATGGAATGGATACAGAAACCATATATCTTATATATTCCTTACTTAAATCGGCCAGAATTACCTTCTGTGTTTCATGTCCAATACATATCCTACTGTATACAAAATCAGACCGATTATGGCCACTTTCATACTAAGTAGCACACATACAACTTGTAGGGGATTTTTGCGTAATATATGAATACTGTAAAAAGTCTTATATGAATTTTACATGACAAAAGTATGCAATGGTGTATGGTAGTAGAAAATCATATACAAATCATTTAAAGTTCTTATATTGAATCATATGCTATAGGGTTACTAACCCTATAGTCAAATTAAAGTTATATGGATTTATACACATTTTGTGTCATTTGTTTATGTTTCATACAGATTTCATGTTTTGATGACCAACATCACTTATATGCAGTTGGCAAATTTGGAAATTGTACAGTGCAGAAGCTGGTTCGAGGATGTACTGTCAAAATATCACTGACCTTTATGAGGGCTGTTCATTTTCCTACTCTTTAAAAAAGCAGTTGACATCAATGGCATTGTGAGACCGTGTATTTACATCAATTGTGAACTGTCTGAGCCTGTTGTTTGTGAACAAATCATAACATATTATTGCAAATGAACAAAGTTGAGTCAAATATGTTTCTAGAACAGTGATTAAAATGTGGAAAATCCGCGAAAATTGGCTGTGATAAAGTTTAGAGAAATTGTCACAAATGAAAATTAAATCTGGTGATGCAGGATGTAGAATGAAAACTATTGATATGTGAAATATGCAACCGTATCTTGTAGAATACACTCGAATAAATCATTTTGTAATTAAAATGTGTGCTTGTGTGTGTAGTTTAAATGTTGTGTTTCATCTAAGGTTGACTATACAGTAGGTAGGGTATATGACCATGACTATAGGCATAGGGCTCCACTTAGAACAAGATATATCTTATAAGAGCAAGAGCATGAGTGCAGTACAGCATTATACTGATTGGTAAACTGCACTGTGTTTTATACACGTCTTGAGAGATATGCTGGACATTCATATTAAATTAGCATTATTTTCCTGTTTTTACATTATGAAAATATATATGGCTTTAGTTGTATGTAGGACATATATGACATGTATGATTAAAAATACATTAATATTATGCAATTTATACAGTATATGTGGTTTTTGCAGCATACATGTCCCTTACAATATTCTGTTGGAACATATAAGAATCACAGGTGTTTTTAGCAAACCTTTTCTATATGTGTATCCTATTCATTTCCTGATTCCTCAGCCTAAGGGGATTTCCTCATCAGTTTCAAAATCAAACATACGCCCTTGGAAACAATAGTGTGACATTTCCTTCTGCCGTAAAGACAGCAGTGTCTTGGTGGTAAATAACTTCAACGCACATTCATTAAGATCTTATCAACTATGACTAAAACATTCTGATAACCCTTGCATTTCAGAAAGAGTCAAACAATTCCATTGCAATTCACAAAGCAATCCTGAGTAGGGTTGAGCTTTGTTTGCAGGGTTTTCGATACCGATGCCAAATCAATACTTTTTAAACGGTACCGGTGCCTGACACATTAACTATTGCATTGCACTATGGGTTGAGTAAAGAAGTCTCTGTTAAACTACCTCTTTGTCATTATTAGTAACCTGTTACATTACAGAAATCATGAATTAACATATTGTTAATGTCAATATAGACTAAAAACCTTAATACATTATCCTGTTCATTTCCTGATTCCTCAGCTCACGGGGATCTTCACACCAGTTTCAAAATCAAACCTACACCCTTTGAAACAGTAGTGTGTGACATTTCCTTCTGTACTTTAACCGTAAAGACAGCAGTGTGTTTCCTGGTGGTAAAAACTTCAACCCACATTAAGATCTTATCAACTATAACTAAAACATACTGATAACTTTTGCATTTTAGAATGAGTCATAAAATGCCATTGCAATTCACAAAGCCGCCCTGAGGGGGCAGAGTTTTCCCAAATGAATTAAATCGGTTGCCAAATTAAGTTTTGGCATCACACATTCATTAACACATTTATCTAAAAACCCTTCGCCCATATTATTTAAACTTGAACACATTTAAAAAAGACGATTACTCCCAGAGAAAACAAAGGACTCTCCTGGAAATTAATACTTGCATAACATAGCAACACCATCCAAAACACATCATACAGAGCAGATCACACCTCACCATTGCCTTCACCCATTCACTCTCTTCTCTCTCTACATGTGGAGATCACCTAAAACTCACTCACTCAAGTGTACATGGGGAATCCGGCTTGCTGTCAGTCATCATCAGCAGAGAGCGCGACTGTACGAGCGAGCGCGACTGTACAAGCAAGACTGTGTGTGCAAAGTGCGTCAGTAAATATATGTAAGTTGACTGTTTACCTAGTTTGGTGATCAATACTTGTTAAGGAGCTGTAAAGCCTTGATGTCATACTTTCATAAAGTGATGCATGTTTAAGAGAGATGAATCCGTTAATCGCGTGAGGTTGGGGGCTCGTGAATGTGCCGTTTATGTTCGATATTACTTGCAATTTATAATATTTATATTGCACACAGTGTTTGATTTGTACATATGTATGTGTGATCGTTACATTAGTATTTGAAACTCTTGTTATTTCGAGTTTAAGGACGCGATCTTTATGATTAGCCTATGTGCCATTCATAATTACCTCAGATTTAGTTTCGGTTTGAATGTTATGCCATTTCTGACCACCGGGTGGCGGTATTGCATGATTTCGTTGCTTGTATATTGATTTCTTTATTTAATATGGAATCGGACCTGATAATTCTTTATTTGAGAAATGTAGATTTGGAAGTAATGTTTGTATAATAATACTAGAGACATTTGTTAATATATATCTTTATTTCTTTCCCTTTGTAGACCACAAACATACACATCTAAATACTTCAAGCAATCTGTGTACTGCTGTGTTGTGCATAGCCAAACTGTCAACAATAAACCACCTTTGCATGGAACTGATTCAATCCAGTGTGTTCTGATCGACACCCCATTGAGGAAAGCTAGAAATAATAAATCATCACCTATTACAGTCTAATCCTTCTATTGAATAATACAAGTTGAGGATGGTAAATTGGTCAGCTTATTTTTATGGTAATGGTCATGATTTCTGTTTAGATATTGTCTTAATTAACAGAAAGACACCTGCCAGCAGCTGTCATTTGGTGATTACTTATCTTTCGAATATCTGGTTATTGTGTTAAAAGATGCTCCACGCATTCTACTTATTATTTACAGACTTTACACAGCTGTTATCAAAAATGTCCTTGACTGTTTTGCTATTGCTGAGGATTTTAATATTCACAAAGATATGCAGAAATCAATATGGCAAAATATATTATAACTGTTTTAAATACTTTTGATCTGACTCAGCATGTACATGGACCCACACACAATCAGGACACACTCTACATTTACTTATCAGTAAGGGTCTGTCTAATTGACCTGATTGAAACCTTAGGTTTGCATAAATGATTTGCAATTAAAACAACTAATATAGACAATTTTATAATTGTAATTTTGAAATTGTGTATTTCTATGTTTAATTATGATATATTTTAATTATGCATATCGCTGGTAAATATACTGTTATATTGTATTTTTGCTACCTTTCCTTTGATGAATTTGGTGTTGTTGTAGCCTTTGTCTGGATGAATCAGTGTACAATTATTGCATGGTAATTCAGAAGTTGTTCAGGTGTCTCACACGCAATGGAGCGTCATCAGTGAAATGATTCCTTCACCTGTGAAGATCGGACCTGCCCGGCAAACCAAACCTTCTGCTTGGAGGTGACCGAGGACGTCTCAGAGGGGCGGTTAAGCATTCTGAGGAGGACACAGACCAACACAACAGACTTGGTACAAGGAGTCATTCTACAGACTGAATACCACCACAACCAAGTGCAGGTGGAAGCGAACCCGACCGATAGGATTGCAGACATCCTGTCCAGATGCCACAGCATCAACTCAGCGCAGTACACCACAAGATGTGTGTCACAGAGGTGCATTTTGCAGTGCTTTCATCTTAAGGCTCAACCTGTCTAAATGCTGCTGTTTCAGGTGACTACTTGACTCATGAAAGTCCAAAACATGACATGTCCAAAACAAAACATGAAATGTGGCCCCTCAGAATTTGCCAGAGGGGCCAGGGGAAACCTGTAAGATTTGGTTTTACTGCTAAGGCAAAAGTTGAGACCAAACCCCCTGCAACAAAACAATAAAACTTACTATATGTCATCTGGAGAGATCTCACAGAAAGAGGAGAGCATATAGGACACCGCCTTGCCTAAACTTACACATTGCTTATCTATGCATCCCCTTCTCTACTTTCCCCCTTATTCAGGTCACTGAAAGTTCACTAAGAATGCCTATTCCACATATAATGCATCTTGTGAATCTATTGTTTTTTCCCTTTCATTTTTGGTTTGGTATAATTTTAAATAGGGGTGTACTGTGTGCCCATGCCACTGAGCTTCAAAAAAGACAGAAAATCCCCAAGCGACAATAAAACTATTCAGGCTTTCCGAAGCCTTGTTACCATTTTCTGTGAGGAATCGATCGAGATTTACGATGTAGTAGGCCTACTAGTCATATACTGTACATCTGGTTTAATTGTCCCGGTAGAGTTTATGAAATAAGCGTTGATGTCCAATTCATTGATTCAACGAATAGAAGAAACCCGTTGACAAAACCAGTCTGAATGATTCATGAATAGAACTGATTTGGTTCTCGAGTTCAAAATCACAGATTCAATGATAGGCTACTGTCGCTGTTTTTAGCTAATTTACAAGTTTCTTTCTGGAGCTGCTGGTGTGTTAAAATTATTACTATTATTAATAATAGTGAGCGTTAGAATCAAATCTACAAGATAAAGCCGCGGGTCCAGATGGCATTCCTGGCCGCGTCCTTAAATATGCGTAAACCAGCTAGCAGGAGTTTCCACGGATATTTTCAACCTCTCCCTCTCCTTGTCCCCAAAAGTTTTATATCATCTATCATTGTACCCATACAAAAGACAACCAAAGTTACCTGCTTGAATGACTGGCGTCCTGTTGCTCTAACCCCCATCATCATAAGTGCTTTGAGAAGCTCATCAGAGATCACGTGCTCTGTAGTTCTTATCGCCGTAACCGCTCCACTGATTATGCAATTGCCTTCACCCTGCACACTATCCTTTCCCGAGAGGAACACATGTGAGAATGCGGTTTATTAACTACAGTTCAGCTTTTAATACCATAGTGCCCCCTAAGCTTGTGGTGAAACTCGGACCATCGGTCTGAACAGTTCCCTGAGACACTCCAGCCACCTGGGCCGTGAACTGCTCTCACTGCCACCAACAGGCAGACGGTAGCGCAGTATCAGGACCCGCACCAGTAGACAGAGCACTTTCTCACAGGCCATCAGACTACTGAACTACAGCCAATACTACATCATAACACACCTCACTTACCCTTGCACTGCACTTTATTAAAATGTTTATATTATGTATACTGTTAATTATGGATATATTGTGTTATACTGCCACATAACAGAGAGTTGCACCTGAGAATTTCACTGCCGGCACACTTGTGTAGGCTATAAGATGTGACAGAATAAAATCCAGATTTTCAGTGTGCCTTGCACATATTTTGTACTTTGCCTGTGAGCGTTGCATAATGCATAATTTCAGTTAATTTAATTTTAGATTAAGAATTTTTTTAAATTTTAAATTAACTTTAGGTCTTTGTCTCTTATTGAATATGCAACAATTGCTACGCTTCTAGATAATGAATGTTGTTGGGGGCCATGGGGCCCAGATTACAAATTAGCTGGATCACAAACAGTTCCTGATCCATCCTTAACTTTACTAAAGCCTGTGTTTTGTATCGACTCTTTGTACTGACTCTGGATCACAAAGCAGTCTGGAATGAAATGATTTGCGCAGACAAATTTAGGTATATTTGCAGCACATTACCAAAAAAAAAGAAAAAAAAAAAGAAAGATGACTGTCACTACAGCTGCTCGAGCAAGGAGAAGAGGCAGATAGTGTAAAACCTGTAAGAACAGAAACTATGGTAATGCTGGACTGTCAGTCAGCAGCAGGGGGCGGGGCCTGAGCAGTATGACAGGAGTGGGTGAATTTTTATCATTGTAGAGTGATTGTTCACACACTACCAACACATGTCAAAAACACAATACAAGTCGATTTTGCATAATCGATGCTAGTGCTGCACCAAACACTATCACTTGAGAATAGAAGTAAGATCTCTAGTGTCTAGAGATCAAAGCAGTGATCAGAAAGACTCCAAATGATGCCATTGAATATGCTTTATTCACAGCCGGGAGGACCTCATATCAGAGAATCTCACAGGCAAAAAATACAATTTATACATGACAAAGGTAACATGACTCATTACATAATTTCTCTAATATGATTAACACTGCATGCATGACCACAGGTGGTTGAGCAGCATTTCTGTCCGGCAGGGCACTGACCATCATGGGAACAGTATTCGGCACACTCTGGATTCCCCTTCAGTAGGGCACCAAGGCTGCATGATAGAGATTCAGATTTAGTCTGGTCATTTAGTGACATTAAGCGTCAGATGTTCAGCACAAAACTCAAGGCATGAATGGCTAGTAACAGTAAAATATTTGTGCATTTTTGAATGTGAAATTAACTGCAAGGAGAACAGTGTGAAGAGTTTTGATAAAGTAAAATACTAACACACAATATTTAGTTTTTATTGTGAGTATTGCGAATACTTTAGTTTTTCCAGCTATTTTTAAAACTTTGCTTAGTTTAAAATAAAACGTACATTAGAGCACCACCGATTTGCATTTGCAATTTATTTATTTCACATCTGGAAGACAGGCGTACACTTTTTCTGGAATCACAAACATTTGAGAAATGATCTAAGATCAAACGTCGCACATACACGGTGCGACATTCGTCCGATTTTGAGCCGAAATCTGACTCGTGCGACTTTTTTTAGGTATGTCGTGCAGTGTTCGTTAAGTGTACCAGGGGAAACAATGTACCTCTACCGACCGACATCGGATGAATTTCTGGAATGTCCGAAATTTTTGGTCGCTCCTCGTGACTATCGCACAGTTGAAGTGGAGCTACAAACCGAAATCTCATAAGTATTCTTTAACTTCACCATATTTTGCAAACATAGTTGCAATGTGTTACTCATCTAATTTAACATGCAACTAAAGCAAGCGAATACAAATTTACAAAATCTCAGTGGGACATGTTTTATACAAATAAAATCAATTCAGCTAGCCTACAGTTTACAATTCGCTCTTCTGAATTTATCCTGCACCACTTCTGAACAGTGTGCATGTGACGTCACATTAAAGGAACACTCCGACTTTTTGGGACTTTAGCCTATTCACCTTATCCCCCAGAGTTAGATAAGTCCATACATACCTTTTTCATCTCCGTGCGTGCTATAAGTCTGTTTGACGCACCCACCGCTAGCCTAGCTTAGCACAAAGACTGGATGTAAATGGTTGCAGCTAGCATACTAATCCAAATAAGTGACCAAAATAACGCAAACATTTTCCTATTTACATGTTGTGATTTGTATAGTCACAGAGTGAACAAAAAACAAAGTCACATGAGACAGACATATTTTAACCGTATAAATACTGGGAACTATATTCTCTGAAGGCGAAGCACTGCTACTTGGGTGGAGTGATAACCGCAGCACCTGAGATGTCACGCTGGTTTTGTTGACAGAAGAAACAACGGCGCGTCTCAGGTGCTGCGGTTATCACTCCGCCCAAGTAGCAGTGCTTCGCCTTCAGAGAATATAGTTCCCAGTATTTATACGGTTAAAATATGTCTGTGTCTCATGTGACTGTTTTTTGTTCACTCTGTGACTATACAAATCACAACATGTAAATAGGAAAATGTTTGCGTTATTTTGGTCACTTATTTGGATTAGTATGCTAGCTGCAACCATTTACATCCAGTCTTTGTGCTAAGCTAGGCTAGCGGTGGGTGCGTCAAACAGACTTATAGCACGCACGGAGATGAAAAAGGTATGTATGGACTTATCTAACTCTGGGGGATAAGGTGAATAGGCTAAAGTCCCAAAAAGTCGGAGTGTTCCTTTAAGGGCAGGCATACATTTTAAACGTATGCTTCCATAAAGGCCGTTTTGCCTGATGCCGAGTTGTACGAGACCAGACTTTGTTTTTCCTGTGACCTGAAGCAAGATGCCGTTTCGGTCAATAGCTGAAGCCTTTAGGTCTGAGGCATGACGTATTTGTCATATGACTGAGGAAGTCCTAAAATGCACACCGTACACACGGCCTCGAGGCTATGGCCGAATGACAGCCGTGCTACAATAATAATAAAATATATAACCTGAAACTGGGGCCATACAGTCAAGTCCACATCCATTGCTGCAGCATTTCTCATTGTTGGCACAGTCATGGTCATCGACACATGACATGAAATGCATGAGGGGACACATTCCTGGTTTAGATTTTCTGATTGGACACACTCCTGGCTTTGCTGTTATGCAGACATGACAGAAGCAAAAAATAAATCACTGAATGCCTTTACGTTTTATGCTGTTGTTGCTGTAAGGACCTATGAAATTCTCAAAGATTCTCTTGCATACCCCCCTTAACTCTTAAGAGCACCCCTGTAACATAATATATAGTAATATAATATAAAGTATAATACCTTTAACTGGAGCCATACACTGACGTCCACCACATCTAGTGCTGCAGCATTTCTTTTTGCCGGCACAGTCACGGTCATCGGCACACAACATTAAATGCTTCAGGGGACACATTACTAGTTTAAATTTTGTGATTGGACACACTCCTGGCTTTGCTGTTAAACAGACACGACAGAGAAAAAACAAAACAAAAAAAAGTTGAGCCCTGATATATTGAAGAGCAGGTAAATGTGACTTGGGGATGCACCGATACCACTTTTTTTCATACATCATAAAGTAATCCACATGGCTCCAGGGGGTTAATAAAGGCTTTCTGAAGTGAAGAGAAACGATCTGAAAACAGGGCTTTAAGTGTAAAATACCGAACTTGTCCTTTAACTTTCGTCTGTTCAAAAATTATATAATGAGCGAGTTCATCATGAATCCATTTTCCAATCCGTGTTTTTGTCTTGTCCTGAACCACTGGTACTCCTATAATAAGCGTTTACATTGGGACTATTTTACACTGGTTCGGATCTCTGCCGCTGCGGAGTAGCCCAGGACCTGCGTGACTCGTCATAGACGTACACAGAGAAGTAGTTCCGGCTACAATGTTCTTCCGAAAGACGCATTATTCCGTTAATAAACGCAAGTTTATTATCGCTCGCTATAGCGCCAAAAATAAAGCCTCAAGTATTGAGGTCCCAGACAGCAGTCATTTAGTAATAGCCTATATTCTTTTTTTTTTACCTACACACCAGTGAATATTTTTGTTATTGCATTTCAAATAGTGCCAATTTATATAGGCTATAATCGATGGCTTACGTTTTTAAATTACAAAGGGACTACTGAGGTTTTTGTTATTGTATTTTCTATATTATAGGCTATTATTTGTGCATAAACATATCTGGTTATAGTAAACATACCGTTTGTTTAAAAACAACATTTTGTCATCCTTGCAGCAAGCTTACAAGAGCGATAATATCATTAAATGTGAAGGGGGGCCCTAAAATATTTTATTGGGAAAAAGGGGGTCTCAGACAAAAAAAGGTTGGGAACCACTGACTTAAATTATACGTTGTAAAGCCTAATATAACATAATACAACTTAAAACAAAGAAATACCTGTAACTGGAGCCATACACTGAAGTCCACATCCATTTCTGCAGCATTTCTCATTGTTGGCACAGTCACTGTCATCGGCACACGGCACGAAACGTATCCGGGCACACATTGCTGCTGCATATTTTCTTCTTGGACACACTCCTGGCTTTACTGTTTTACAGACACATGACAGAATATAAATGTTCTATGGGGTGCAGAGTAAGTCAGGCATATGGGCCCAGGACGCTAGTCGGGGCCCAAATCACGACCGGTTTATTTTATTCAATTTTGTTATTGATTTTTTTTCTTACATAAACAAAACAAACATGTAAAATAATATTGCAGTAAAATAAATGTGGATAATAGAAAGGAAGTAGTGAATGAGAGAAATATATTTATAATTTATGTAGTAAAGACTAAAGTGTTTGATAACTATTCAATTTCTGTATATTTTTCGACCTGTTAGACGGGTAGGAATGCCACAGGTGAATGTTAATTATAATGGGTTTGTGAAGATGAAGTTAATTTAAAATAAACAAGTTAAGCACAATAAATGTTGAAATGTATAGCTTTCAATTATACTGTAGTGTTGAATGTCTCATTTAATACAACTTAAAAAACTAAAATCAATTTAAAGGACAAGTTCGGTATTTTACACTTAAAGCCCTGTTTACAGATCGTATCTGATGAAATAGAACGGTTAAGATTAAACTTTGGACAGATGCTGCTGTCGCGAGAATTTTAGGTTTATATCGCTTTCCCCCCTCACCCCCACAATGGTTGTCTATGTTCACTGGAAGATTCCTTCCTAAAACACATTCAACTTTCGTTTACAAAGACGTGAAACTCACCGAGTGGTCAGGGGTGTTCACTGACACGGTTGCAAAAAAAAAAAAAAAAGCTGAAAAAGACGCATTCCAACAGGTTTTATCGTAGTTTTTGTCCAACTCCATGACTTGTATTGAATGTGCTATGTGAGGTGCGGTATTACTCCGCCGCTGGAGTGTCTATTATTCAAGCTCTCAACGGAAGAATCACGGGTGTGACACGTTTGGCAAAATAGGTCCACAAAAGCTAAACAAACCTAAAATTCTCACGACAGCAGCATGTGTCCAAATTTTAATCTTAACCGTTCTATTTCATCAGATACGATCTGTAAACAGGGCTTTAAGTGTAAAATACCGAACTTGTCCTTTAAGAGACATCAGTTCCCGTATTAATATCAGTGATCCTGGCCTTCATTCATAAAAAGATGCAATTACAATTTTTTTTTAAATACCATCTTTAAAGTTGTTTCTACATCGATTTGGAGAGCAACTATGAAATTACTACAATATAAAATAAGTGGTGTTTAAAAAAAAAAAAAAAAAAAAAAAAAAAAAGATTAGCTGATCGACTGACAGCAATAATATAAATAATTTAACTAAAACAGAAACATATTAAAACCTTGAATTTAAATGTGAACATTTATATTATTTCAAGTAACAAATGTTCTAATTAAACATAAAAAAAGCAGGTCTGAACGAAGGGCCCAAAATTCTCTTGCATTCCCCCTTAAAACTCCCTGCCCATAATATATATAATACCTGCTGTAACTGGAGCCATACATTCAAGTCCATTACACATCGTGCTGCAGCATTTCTGATGGTTGGGACACTCACTGTCACCGGCACACAACTCTTCATCCTTCACTAAACACATTATTGTTCCATTGTTTGTGATTGGACACACTCCTGGCTTCACTGTTATACAAACAAAAAAATAATAATTAGCTCTGATGTATTGAAGGGCAGGTTGTGTGTGACATCACAATGAGTTTGTGAAGATTGTTTTAGTTCACTTAAATTATAAGTAATATTTTTAAAGCCTAATAAAACATAATATATTGATAGAAAAATGTATCTTTTTAATTATACTGTGATGAGGAATGCCTATAATTAATGGCTAAAATTGAGAAGAAAAAAACAATTTCATAGAGACATCAGGAGCAGTATTGGTATCAGTGATGCCTTTCATAAAAAGATGCCTTAGTATCTGATATTTCAAATATTTGTTATGTCATGATTTCTAAATTAATTTAGAGCTTAAATGTGAAATTACTACAATATAAACATATATAAAATAACTTTTAATGTTAGGTGTGATTCATTGTACTTATTACAGAAAATGTGCAATTAGTCTTTTTATTGATCGCATATATTATAATATTAGTATAATATAATACCTGTAACTGGAGCCATACAGTCACGTCCATCACATCTAGTGCTGCAGCATTTCTTATTGTCGGCACAGTCACTGTCATAGACACACGACTTCATGTTACACACTACTTCTTGATAGTTTGGGATTGGACACACTCCTGGCTTTTCTGTTATAAAGACACATGACAGAGAAAAAAAAAGAATTAGCTCTGATATTGAAGGGGAGGTAAATGTGCCATTACAATGAGTTTGTGAATATATAATTTAAGTGAATTTAAAACAAAAGTTATATATTTTTTAAAGCATAATAAAACATATTGATAGAAAAAGGTATTGCTTTTAATTACTGTAATGATGAATGCCTACAATTAATGGCTAAAATTAAGATAAAAATGCCATTAAACAAATATGTGAAATATCAGCCTCTGTCTGTTGTTTCGAAATTAATTTGGAGATTAAAAGTGAATTACTACAATACTTTTATATAATATAAAAATATATAAGAACTTGAATGTTAGGTGTGATTCATTGCACTTAAATTACAGAAAATGTGCCATTAATTAGTTACTCTTTTTTTTATTGACAGCATATAATACATTACCTGTAACTGGAGCCATACACTGAAGTCCACATCCATTGCTGCAGCATTTCTCATTGTTGACACAGTCACTGTCATTGACACACGACACGAAACGTATCCAGGCACACTCTCCTGCTTCATATCTTGTGCTCGGACACACTCCTGGGTCTGCTGTTATACAGACACATGACAGAGAAGCCAGATCACTGAATGCTGCAAGTCTTTTCACTGGGGCTTTTGGTTTATGAATTCATTCTGGGCACAGTAGGCAAGTCACTTACAGTATGGGCTTTAGTTTATGTTTGGGCCCTTCATTATGGAGCACAAAATATACAAATTATAATTACGCTTTGAGGTTCCTAGAACAATTAATGCCTAGCCATGCTTTAATATGCCATACCTAGTCAAAATTCACCAGTGAGTCATAATAAAATACTGGATGTGCTCTAGGGCTGCATAACGATTAATCGAAACTAATTGTTTGCAGAATAAAAGTTTTTGTTTACATCATATATGTGTGTGTACTGTGTAAAATAACGATGTATTTATAAATACACACACACACGCATGTATAAATTAAAAAAATATTTACATGTTATATACGTTTTTATATTTAAATATAATTTATATTATATATAATTATAAATACTTAATTTATAAATATAATTATTTTCTTAAAATTATACATGCATGTTTGTGTATTTATATATACATAATTATTATACACAGTACACACACACAAATATGATCTAAACAAAAACTTTTATTCTGCAAACGATTAGTTGCGATTAATCGTTATGCAGCCCTAATGTGCTCTGAATTGAGAGAAGATCAAAACCATGAAACCGTGGCAGAGATTAAGAGTATTTTTACATTTATTGTCATCCGTGTCCTCTTATATCAGATTTCTTAAATGTAATCAAATTAAATTAGAATACAAAGACGGTGTATGGCAATTAGCTGTATTGTGAGCAGTGAGGCGGGAGGGAGCTCTAACTCTTCTGACTGCTTAAATTAGTGGAATTAACCAAAATGATCATTCTAGAAATGAGAATTTATCAAGATCTTTATCAAGATGTGCATTCTTTAGAGCAACGTTAAAGCGGTTTATAAGTTTTAATAGCTCCCTACGTTGTATAGCCTAGTTGTTATATAGGCCTAGATAAAACAATACATTTTTGGGGGGGTGAAATTCAGATTGATTTATACATAGATAGATTATATACTTTGCTGTAATTTGTAAATTTGTCTTGGGCTAACAGCCACTGCATCACATAAAACATAGTAAAATGACAAAACCTCATACCATAAATGAGGAAAAATAAAAATACGTAGTGCTATTTAATATAGCTTAATTGCAGAAGGAACGAACACATTCTTAAACCGGTTTAATCTGCAACATGGCATTCTTAACCTCCTACCCGTTGGCAAACTCACAGATCAGGGTGTGCGTTGTATCACACAGAATCTTATATGCCTCCCTCAGCATAGACTTTTCGAACAAGGCGTGACAATAAAATGGTTGCCCATGATCTGCATGGCCGTTTGAAGACAGCCAAGCCTGGATTTCAACTGTCCTGTCATTACCATAGCAATGGAGTATACCATGTCTTACCACATTCTACAGCTTGGTTATGAATATGTACAGGGCTATGATCGCCAATTGACTTTGGGTTGAATATCATCTCAGTTCTCTTCACATTCACAATTATGTGGTGGGCATCAGCATAACACCACTCTACATATTGGTTCATTTCAGAGTGTCAAGACGAGATGTCTTGATCTTTATATAATAAGCTAAAAATAGCAGTATCATCATCACTAAATTTCACAATGTAATTGTTAATGTTTCTGCTCACAACCATTTGTGTAGGCTACAGCGTGAAGCGAACTGGGGAGGTCACACACTTGAGGGACTTCTGATATGTAATGAGTATCAGATATCATTAACCTTTTACCACCTGGGTTCTGTCTGGTAAGAAAATAAACATTTTATAATAAAAGGATTTACATCCACCGGTGTCAATTTGTCCAGTAATATATATGGTTGAAAGTGCACAAACAACAACTCTACCAAACTTCCTCGGTAGATAAAACGGTATCATTTTCAAACATAAAACTTCAACATCCAGCCAGAAGATTGTGGGTTTAACTTACACGAATCATTACTCGTCTTGCATAGATAGGCTACAGCAATTTCCCCCTGATTGCACTCTCAATTCTGTCCCCCGCACAAGCCAGAATCCTACCAACTACAGCGTATGGTTGAGTTGTAATATGACAATATAACTTTATATTAATTATTTAAACTGATGTACAAAGTTAATCTTTCTCTGGACGCCACTAATGCTACACTCGTTCACGCATTTCTTCCGGCTGTAATGTGCAAGTTAAGATCTCACCTGTGTTTCGTCCAAGAGCTTCTGTTGAGCTCCAGCATCCAGAAAGACACAATAACACCGCGCAGTACACTCGAGCTGTCATCCTCTCACCTGCGATCACACAATGAACTCTGGAAAATCGGAATTGTCTTAGGACGAGAGAGTAGGCTATTTAATTTAGCACTCAACCAATGGCGTAAGTTTGGGGCGGGATCTGTGTTCGGGAAGACGCCATTATTTGGAGATTTGTGGGGGTGTGCCAAACGAAAGTGAACAACTGGATCCCTTCGCGAAAGACCTTTACACAAGGGCAAGGCCGTTATCGCGAAGGGGATATGCGATGGTCACCATGGAAGTAATTTGATCATTTATGGTCCTGTGACCCAGTAAATGATCGTGAGGACCACTTAAAAATACCTGTCCTCTGCTATCTCCATACTCGTTGGATCCTGCATACTGAAATAGGTCGTAGGCTATCCGTTTCTCTTTATACTAAATTAAAAACAATAATCATCGTGTACAGGCTTTGTTTCAAAGGAATAAACATATTGTTCTCCAGACCTGCTATTATATAATTTTGGAATGATTATTGTGATTAATTATTATGTTGATAGTCTGTTGTAGAATCAGAGAATGTCTACAATCTGGAAACTTCCTCATGCACCGGATCATTTATGGTCATGTGACCCAGTAAATGATCGTGATTTTAAAGCTATGGCAGGAGAGTTCGAGTTAAAGCAATTCAAATAGTTTTGTTTTGTTCTTGAATCGTGATATATTTCACACGATTATCATGTTGTTTAACGTTAAATAAGTTGAATACGGTAGTAAGAAAATTGTTAGGTAGCCTAATGCAGTGTCCAAGATAGTTGAGTAGATAATACACACACACACACACACACACAACGCATATTTTTAAAACTTTAAAAAAATAAAGTGTAGGCTACATTTATTTTGCAACAGTCATGTTAACAGCAATAAGTCAGTTCTGTCGTAAGAGGTGTTTTATCTGGAATAATTAGCAAATTCGGAATAAATCTAGATTATATGTTTTGTTAGCCAACTCAGGCTATAACCATGAAGGACTTATGTTGACCTACTCTGAATTTATTTCTAAATATAATATTCCAGTCACTCCTAAATATTTTGCTGTGGTTTTGGATGCTGTTCCCTCTGGTGTAAACATGCTTCTTAAAAATACCTGTCCTCTGCTATCTCCATACTTGCTGGATCCTGCTGATACGGAAATAGGTCGTATCTGTTTCTCTTTTTCCTATCTTAAAAATAACAATCATCGTGTGTACAGGCTTTGTTTCAAAGGGATAATTTCTCCAGATCGGCTATTATATAATTTTGGAATGGTTGTGTGTTGATAGTCTGTTGCGGAATAAAATCTGGAAACATCCTCATAAATATCGAATCACAAACAAAATCAAAGAAATTTCCTTCAAACCAATTTATAAATATTAGCCTACCATGTAATTATTATCTTGTGGACAGATTTAATATTTGATACATTTTGTGGTCTACATGATGTAACATTTTATAATTTATTTTGGAGTTGTCCTCATTCAGTTTGTTTTTGGTCAGATCTCTGTTTGCCCAGCTTTCAAATGTGCTTTAATTTTTTTTTCTTATGACAAATCTTATAAGGAATATTACTTAACTAATCTGCTACTTATTTTAGCTGAATTTAGTATTCATAAATGTAAATTTGGAGGAAATAAGCCTTTGTTTTCAACACTACCTAAACACAATATTGGGTTTGAAAAATAAGAAAGCTGCAAAGTGTGTTTGTGTCTTTGTATCATTCAAAGATTTTGAAGACAGTAACAGTCTTAATAGCTTTTCTATGAGTACTAGATTTAATAGTAGAAAAGTAATTTTCAAATTCTTTAAGGAAAACTGAGAAAAGGGGCTTTTTGTTAGAAAACTTACACTTATGAATGTGAAATTTGACTAATAAAATTAACAAATTTATTACAAAAGCCTAATTTTCCACACTATCATACTTTAAATATAAAAAAAATACCCTTTTCCTTAATAAACAAACACCTCATACCATAACCTTTTCACATGACTAATACCAGAAAATATGGGGTTCTGTTTCCAAGTGCAAAGAACAAAAAGGTCAGCTTACATCAATGTCTTTCTTAAACTTACAAGGGGAAATGTTTTACAGGGTAGAATTTGTGCATTATCTTGAAAAATAAATTTATTTCACTTTGTTTGTAATGAGAAAAAAAAAAAAAAACTTTTCATTACACAAATTTAGTCATTAACAAATTTAGACCAATTGCAGTAGAGCAATATTTGGTGACAACCTCTTTTAAAAGTAGATAAAAAAAAAAAAAGTAAATTGGGTTGATTATGGGCATATCAACCGATGACAACATGAAATTATGAAATTATTCCAAAATTGATTGCAGAAAATACGAGAAATTTCCTTGGGAGTCACAGGACAATTAAAGTGCAAAAGAAACTCATCATACGTCATAAGGTATCCTTTAATATTAAACAAATGACAAACTAAATCAATACCCTTATCAAACATGCTTCTAAAAAAAAAAAACTGTTGTGTTTATACAAAATACAACGGTTATTTCAAATAAAATAACGTTGCGGAGAAAAGTTGTGCTTGTAGATCATTTTCCAAGCCAATAAAGCTTGAGCATGAAAGGCAGAAATTTCACTGGCAATTTGTAAATTTTATAATCACACATTAGTAAAAAAGAAAGGCCCCCAAGTCGGTCAAAAATAAAATGAGTTTGGTACAATGTCTTCATTCAATGCAGAAGAAGTCCATCGCAACTCCCACCATCAACTCTTCCGACTTCCTTCTGTTTTCTCTGCGTGTCCGGCCCAGGGCTGGCAGGCCACAATCCGCACTGGGAACAGAGTCGAACTAACCATGCAAGTTCATCATATCTTCTTCACCCAACGGAGAAGAAAACAATTGCAACTTCAAGAAATGTTTCACTGCAAAGGCCATGCAAGTATACATTTAATGAGGTGCTCTTAAAATAAGCTGATGGTTCTTTTCATAGTTAAATGGATCTTTTCCATAGTTCCATTTCCTGCTTCCGATTTCATTCTGTCACTTTCACCATCCATGTGTAATTGTTTGTATGTTAGTTATGTGTTTGTGACTTAGTTAATAAAACTTGTGCACAATACATATCTGGTTCTGATTCTCTGCTTGCAACAGTTTATTTCACGATTTAGATTTTGACTACAGGCTCTTAGTACTGTACAGCAAGAAATACATTTCTCTCCCCCGGAAATGAACATTTCTTAGAATTAATAAACAATTAAAACTGAGTGTTCACGGGACGAACAGGTGGATTAATTGTAATATTAATTTTAATACATTAAGTTAATTATATTAACCGGTCCAAATATTCATGAATCAATTATAACAAGTTATGATTGATTATTAATATTTCTTTAGAGCTAACTTGCTACAATCTCTAGTGTCTAGAGACACAGCAGTGATCATACAGACTCCAAATGATGCCTTTGAATATGCTTTATTCACGGGAGGACCTCATATCAATCAGAGAATCCCACAGGCAAAAAGAATACAACAATTTATTTGGGATAGGTACATGGCAAAGGCAACATGACTCATTACATCATCTTTCTCTAATATGATTAGTTCTACATATGTGCAATTCAGAAACACCCCCGGGAAAGCAAATTCGTTTTTTTTTAAATTACTTTAGCTTGTTACTTAGGTCATGGGGTTATTACCGGTATGTTATTAGCCGTCTAGCCATATCCATATGCTTCCGTTATTTCAACACTAATTTTGGCTAAAATGTTGGTAAAAAAAATTCTCAAAAGCATACAAATATTAAGCAGGCAAGAGAAGAGAGAAAAAAAATGAAGCACTGTATTGATTCAAGTAAAATAAAGTATGTACTATGCTAAATCATTCTCACAACTCTTTCCGGTGGTTAAATCGGCAGTTTCACTGCATGCATGATCACAGGTGGTTGAGCATCATGGGAACAGTATTCGGCACACTCTGGATTCCCCGTCAGTAGGGCACCAAGCCTGTAAGGATAGAGATTCAGATTTAGTCTGGCCATTTAGTGACATTAAGCGTCAGATGTTCAGCACAAAACACTCAAGGCATGAATAGTTTACAGAGTGAATTACATTCTAAGTATTATTCATCATCTTTATTAATTTTGTAAAGCCAACCTGTGCCTGAAACAGTGCTATAGCCCAAATTCAGGTACTTTTGACAGAGAATATAGCATACAATAATAATTAGTATCACTATTGACTCAATTAGTTAACATGAACTGACAATGAAAAATACTTCTAAAGCATTTATTAAGTAAAGAATAATTGACGACGGGCCATCAAGTTATTAGAAAAATAATGCACACCCGAGGTGGTGATGCGGTCACGGTGCGAATGTGCATTATTTTCTTCTAATTCAACGGACCAGAGCCAATTAGCTATTCCGTTTATCATTATGTTTAGAAAACGTACAAATATATATATTTTTTTATTCTATTGTTTACTATATTTATTTATTTACTTGGTCAGTGTCGTTTGCTGTTGTAGGCTGTAAGGACCTTAGTATATAATAACTGAAATCATTTGAAAATAATTGCACACCTTAGATCGTTTGTCGACCAATCAGATTCAAGCATTCAACAGCCCAGTAAAATGCACCTTTTTATTATTATTATGTCAGGTCTGGCATTCCATACAAAGCATCATGGGGCATAGAAAAAAGGTGGATATAATATAATATAATATAGCAATACCTGTACCTGCAACCATACACTGACATACACCACATCCAGTGTTGCAGCATTTTTCATTGTTGGCACAGTCACTGTCATTGGCACACGGCATGAGACGTATCCAGGCACACACTGCTGCTGCATATTTTATGCTTGGACACACTCCTGGCAGGGGCAGACTGGGCATCTGGTTCACCTGGAGGTTTCCCGGTGGGTCGCTGTACAACTTGGACTGGTCCATTGCTAAGTAAATATATATAAAGAATGAATTACAGTAAATTTACGTGGCCTATCTTTCCGTCAGCCCAGACAAATGGCCAGCGCGGCCCACTCGTGTCAAAAATTATAATCAATTTAACGTGCTCAGTCTGAGTGCAGCGGTCTACAAGCGCTCGTCAATGTCGAAATGTTTGATAGCCAATCAAATCGAAGAAGGCGGGATTTACTGTCCACAGAAACCGAGCAGCGCAGCACTTTTTAATGCTTGAAGAATCCGAGCTGAGGTATTAAGATAAGCAGCTGAACACGCCGAGACAATACAACAATATTTGCAGACTGGTTACAATATTATTATTTTTTTTAAAGTTAAACGACCGACATTAATTTCCAGGGATGTAAACCGGCCTGAATTTCTCTGATCTCATGCTATTTACGTTATTTGTCACACAATGCACAAAAACATTTGTTTTCAGCACATCAGACGGAAGATAAGAGTGAATGTTTGTATCTGTTTCCAGGATTTCTTCATTCATTTTACTATGAGAATAATATTTTGAGTTTAATTATTTTCTAACTTACACTGGAGCATGCTAAATCTGACGACTTTCACTTTTAAGTCTGTGAGTAGTAAAGTGTCAGCCTATTTAAAATATTATTTGGTAATTGGTTCACAATGTTTTATAGCTATCTACACTGGGGGTCAAAAGTTTGAAATAATTACGGTAAGACTTTTTAATGTTTTTGAAAGAAGGTTGATAAAAAAACAGCAACAGTCTGAAGCCTATTTTTGATCAAATAAATTCATCCTTACAGCAAAAATATTGTGCAATATTATTACAATGTAAAATATCTGTTTTCTATGAGAATATTGTCAACTGTAATTTATTCCTGTGATCAAAGCTGAATTTTCAGCATCATTACTCCAGTCTTTAGTGTCATACGATCCTTCAGAAATAATTTTGATATGATGATTTGCTGCTCAATTATTTATAATGGTTATTTTTATTTGGAATGCTGAAAAATGTATTTGCGTACTCATACTTTTGTGGAAACTATGTTTTCAACATTGATAATAATCAGACATGTTTCTTGAGCATTGAATCAGCATATTAAAATTATTTCTGAAAAGTCATGTGACACTGAAGACTGGAGTAATGATGCTGAAAATTCAGCTTTGATCACAGGAATACATTTTGCTAAATGTTTGCAAGCTCCTGAAAGTTCAAATATCATAAATACGCAAGATCGTTGTGAAAATACAGACCAGATCTTATTTCAATTGTGTTGTGGCTTGATTTCATTGTGTTGTGAATCATTTGGCGAAGTGATATGGACCAATCAGATTCAAGCATTCAACAGCCCTGTAGTATAATATATAATATAACATTACCTGTAACTGCAACCATACACTGAAGTCCACATCCATTGCTGCAGCATTTCTCATTGTTGGCACAGTCACTGTCATCGGCACACGGCACAAAACGTATCCGGGCACACACTGCTGCTTCATATTTTACGTTTGGACACACTCCTGGCAGGGGCAGACTGGGCATCTGGTTCACCTGGAGGTTTCCCGGTGGATCGATGTACAACTTGGACTGGTCCATTGCTAAGTAAATATATATAAAGAACGAATTATAGAAAATGTACGTAGCCTATCTTTCCGTCAGCCCAGACGAAAGGCCAGCGCGGCCCACTCGTGTCAAAAATTCAAATCAATTCAGCGTGCTCAGTCTGAGTGCAGCGGTCTAAAAGCGCTCATCAAGATCGAAACGTTTGATAGCCAATCAAATCGAAGAAGGCGGGATTTACTGTGCACAGAAACCGAGCAGTGCAACACTTTTTAATGCTTGAAGAATCAGAGCTGAGGTTAGCACACGTTTCTTGAGCATTGAATCAGAATATTAAAATGATTTCTGAAAAGTCATGTGACACTGAAGACTGGAGTAATGATGCTGAAAATTTAGCTTTGATCACAGGAATACATTTAGCTAAATGTATCAAAATCTCCTGAAAGTTCAAATACTATAGCCACTAGAAAGGCACCGTAAAAGCAGTACACATTCTGCACTACATTCTAAGTCTTGGTGAAAACTCTTCTGCTTGGACACATTCCTGGCTTTACTGTTATACAGACACATGACAGAGAAGCCATATCACTGAATGCTGCATGTCTTTTTGACTGTAAAAAATGATTTGATTTTATAATACCTGTAACTGGAGCCATACACTGAAGTCCACATCCATTGCTACAGCATTTCTCATTGTTGGCACAGTCACTGTCATCGGCACACGGCACGAAACTTATCCGGGCACACACTGCTGCTTCATATTTTGTGCTTGGACACACTCCTGGGTTTGCTGTTATACAGACACATGACAGAGAAGCCAGATCACTGAATGTCTTTTTCACTGGGGGTTTTGGTTCTGTTGCTGTTGTTGCTGAAAAGGACCTTTGAAATAACTGAAATCATTTGGCGAAGTGATATGGACATGTAATGCGGTCAAGACCTGCCTGGAACTACTTTAGCCGTGTGTTTCCCTGAAAATACTTGCACACCTTAGAACTGTGCGATATGGCTGTATATCAGAACGCTGTGATTACCTACGGCACTCCGCCACAGCCATGCTGATATACAGCCATATCGTACTGCAAGAGTGAGATATTGCTTTAATATAATATAATATAATATAATTCATATAATATAATTATACCTGTAACTGGAGCCATACACTGAAGTCCACATCCATTGCTGCAACATTTCTCATTGTTGGCACAGTCACTGTCATCGGCACACGACACGAAACGTATCCGGGCACACACTGCTGCTGCATATTTTCTGATTGGACACACTCCTGGGTTTGCTGTTATACAGACACATGACAGAATATAAAGGTCCGTGGCTTAGCCAAAGGCGAATTTGAACACCTTAGAACCTTCGTCAACCAATCAGATTCAAGCATTCAACAGCCCTGTAGTATAATGTAATATAATACCTGTAACTGGAGCCGTACACTGACGTCCACCGCATGCAGTGCTGCAGCATTTCTCATTGTCGGGACACTCACTGTCACCGGCACACAACTCTTCACCCTTCATAAAACACATCACTTCTACAAAGCTTGTGCTTGGACACACTCCTGGCTTTGCTGTTATAAAGACGACAGAGAAGCCATATCACTGAATGCTGCATATATAAATATAATATAATAATTTTTTAGGTGAGAATGTAGTTATTTAGACCTCAAATATGCAAATATATATAAACATAGCACATATTTGACAATTTGTTTAGATGTTTTCAGAGATTGGGCTCCAGACCGTCAGCGGCCGTTCAGTGCACATGGACCCGCTGTCCCTCAGAGAACAACTTTATCTTGGCCAGTCCAATTTGTCGCTGGCTCTTATGTAGATAGTGTTTAAACATGAGGTATAATTCATTTGGGTATATACGATTTATTAATCAATTACTTGTTCCAGAGCAAATCAATTTGCTTAAAAGTAGTTTCATAACTATATTTTTAATTAACTAAAATCCTGTAGGCTACTATAGCTATATATATATATATATATACACTATAGCTCTGCTTTTGTACTTCTGACTGAACTGTTTGCTTGTGTTTATTTCCTATTGTACAAATTCTTTTATATTGAAAGGTCGAAACAAGGTTGTAAACAATAAGACCCACAAATGCATTGACTAGCGCCGTCATGGGAAATCCTCTTAACTGTTAAAAGGACAAAGACAAAGATTTCACTTCCGGCGGACATTCAAACTGATTTTGTGATTATTATAAGATTGACCAGAAGAATATCAGCTAGATGCAGGTAATGACCTCGTTTTGTCAATCTATCTCTCATAATATTCAACATAAAACAATAAGCTTCAATGAAGAGACTCAGCGTTTCTGCGTTGCTATTTCTAAAGTGACGCTTTACAATTAGTAACGGAGGCTTGGGCTCAACTGTCAAACTGTCAACTTGAGATTTGAATCCGTGGCGGAAGGAAGTAGTTCTGCACAAAAGAGGGGTTTTAAAGACACTCCCTTGTTGTTTCTTATTTATTTACACACTTGTGCCGTCAAACTATTGTACAAACCCAAAATCACACTGGTAGCCGTGCGAGATGGCTGTATATCAGAACGCTGTGATTACCTACGGCACTCCGCCACAGCCATGCTGATATACAGCCATATCGTACTGCAAGAGTTTAATATAATAATATAATATATTACCTGTAACTGGAGCCATACACTGAAGTCCACATCCATTGCTGCAGCATTTCTCATTGTTGGCACAGTCACTGTCATCGGCACACGACGCGAAAGGTATCCAGGCACACACTGCTGCTTCATATTTTCTGATTGGACACACTCCTGGGTTTGCTGTTATACAGACACATGACAGAGAAGCCAGATCACTGAATGTCTTTTTCACTGGGGGTTTTGGCTCTTTTGCTGTTGTTGCTGTAAGGAACTTTGAAATAATTGAAATCATTTGGCGTAGTGATATGGACATGTAATGCAGTCAAGACCTGGAACTACTTTAGCCATGTGTTTCCCTGAAAAATACTGTAATTGTACACCTTAGAATCTTCGTCAACTGATCAGATTCAAGCATTCAACAGGCCTGTAGTATAGTATAATATAATATAATATAATATAATATAATATAATATAATATAATATAATATAATATAATATAATATAATATAATACCTGTAACTGGAGCCGTACACTGACGTCCACCGCATGCAGTACCGCAGCATTTCTCATTGTCGGGACACTCACTGTCATCGGCACACAACTCTTCACCCTTCATGAAACACATCACTTCTACAAAGTTTGTGCTTGGACACACTCCTGGCTTTGCTGTTATAAAGACACATGACAGAGAAGACATATAACAATTTAATATAACAATATCTAGTGTAAATGATAAATCACGTTTGAGATTTGCGCTGGCTACTATATACAGGCCACCAGACAGACACCAGAACCATACAGACCTTATCAAAGATTTTGATGACTTTCTAGTACTGGCTGCAGATCTACTTTCTAGTACTGGCTGCAGATCTACTTTCTAGTACTGGCTGCAGATAAAGCCCTAATTGTTGGTGATTTTAATATACATGTAGATAATGAAAAAGATGCATTGGGATTGGCATTTAAAGACATTCTTAACTCTATTGGAGTTAGACAACACATGTCAGGACCTACTCATTGTCGTAATCATACTCTAGATCTAATATTATCACATGAAATCAATGTTGATGCCGTTGAAATTCTACAGCAGAGCGATAACATCTCAGATCATTATCTAGTCTCGTGTAAACTTCATTTAGCCAAGGCTACAAAGCCGACTCCAAGGTACAAATATGTTAGACCTATCACTTCTGCCACTAAAGATTGCTTTAATAATAATCTTCCTGATCAGTATCATCATCTCAGCATCCCAGATAGCTTAGAAGGACTAAGCTATCTTTTCTAGCACTTTGGACACAGTTGCTCCTTTGCGCTTAAAGAAGATTAAAGAAAATAGTCCAACGCCATGGTACAACGAGCACACTCAGGCCCTTAAGAGAGCAGCCAGGAAAATGGAGCGCAACTGGAAGAAAACAAAACTAGAGATTTTTCTAATTTTATGGAAATGCATGATTGCATACAGAGGCCTTAAAAACAGCTAGATCTGCTTATTTTTCAACCCTATTAGAACAAAATAAACAAAACGAATTCGATTCATTCATTGCTATAGGAGAGGAAGAATTTTCTAAACTCGTTAAATCATCTAAAGGCGGGCGTACACGGTGCGATTTTTTGCTGTTTTACGAGCTCGCAGATTATTTTTTCACTCGGGAGAAATCGAGTGCAAATCGGTGATGCTCGCATGGTCGCGGCTCGCAGCGTGTGAGAGGAATTACGAGCCGAGCACGTTATGAGCACCTCCCCGACCTCCCGATCATTTTTAAACATGTTTAAAAAATTCGGGGAGTCGGCCCGATTTTCACCAGCGTATAGGCTGTCCCCTATTGCCAATCATACACAACCGCCTCACAGGCTAGATCGATGGGGCTATACCTCAGTGTGGCAGCAACCACACAGCATGCGCATACACTGTCACACACACACATGGGCGCCGTATAGGGGGGAAAAGTTAGGACGATTCCAAGGGCCCCTGACTGACAGGGGCCCCAACAAATACGTAAAAAGTAAAAAAAATTTTTTTAATTATATTATACACTATATAAACCATCATCATTGAGTATATTTCAAATAATAATAAAATTAATGATGTCTTTGATTGTACTTATTTTGGCAATAAAAGTTAAATATCCCCATTGACCAAAAAGTAAACATCCACCCCCCTTTATCTGCATGAAATGGTTTGGTCCTGCCTTAGCGCGCACACTCATCAGTAGCCGCGTTTCTATTACAGATTTGCTCTCTTTATTAGAAAATTATTTTCTCTCTTTCGTTGTTTTGAAAACCAGATTTTCTTTTACCATGCAACTTTGTGGTTTCTGGTGTTTCTGGCAACTAAACACCGTCATCCGTGTTTCAATTACCCTTTAAATTGCGCAAATTGAAATGAGGGGGTTTTTCAGGCAATTTTGAAAAATAAATATTTCGCAAAACTGCAATGGAAACGTTTTTTGCGCATTTACACTCACATGATGTAGATGGTGCGGTGTGTTCGGACAGAATACGAGACGAGTTGTTTATTAAATTCATAAGACAAAAGAATTACAGGAATAGTGGTGTATTTCAATTTATTTTTAGAAGCACACACACACTGTTTTGTAGCACTATAATAACCATAATGTGGAAGTTCCGTTTTACACGTCAACTTTATTTTGTTGTTGGCATATATGTGCAGTTAAGTAAAAAATCTGATGTTTTTATTCTTTTGAGATGATGATGTTCATTTATTTTTATTAAAAAGTTAATATATATTTAGGTTTTTAATTATTATTATCTTTTTAATCTGTCATTAATTTTACAATAAAAATACATTGAGACTGTAAAAGATTGCTTTAAGGACATTTTTATGGTGGCTTTTAATCTTGCATCAAATAATTAATTGCATACTGTATGCAGACTTGCATTTACAAATCACCAGCTACTAAACTTTTTACAGTTTTACAAACTTGTATTTGTGGCCTCTGATTGAAAAATGTGTTTGTGCTATATTTATTTAAAATAAATATCAATTGCTTTAGATGTTATGTAAAGCATCTGATGGGACAGGTACGTCCTAGAGATCTGGTGACAACAGCTGTGCAGGGGGGGCCCAATGTTATTTTTTGTCACGGGGCCCAAAATTCCTGGCAGCACCCCTGCACACACACACACACACACACACACACACACACACACACACACACACACACACACACACACACACACACACACACACACACACACACACACACACACACACACACACACACACACACACACACACACACACACACACACACACACACACACACACACACACACACACACACACACACACACACACACACACACACACACACACACACACACACACACACACACACTCTCTCTCTCATGTTTTTATGTTGAACGGAATGGCTACTGTCACAGTATCTGCATTTGCACACACATTTCTGTCATTTTTCTATCTGAAGCTATTGCCTGAAACATTGAAAGCTCTCACAGAGTCTGTGTTTAACCGCCAGCTCGGGATAAAATTCGTGCAGGAGGACAGTCGTGCCGTGTACCAGCTGCTTTGACGCGATTATCAGTTTAACTGACTCGTAACGTGTGCAATATCTCACGACCTCCCGAGTGTCCGAACTCGCACCGTGTACGCCCGCCTTAAATCGACAACATGTATGTTAGACCCTATACCGACTAAGCTACTGAAAGAGATACTTCCAGAGGTCATAGATCCTCTTCTTAATATCATTAATTTATCTTTGTCATTAGGATACATACCAAAAACTTTTAAGCTGGCTTGTTAAAAAACGCAACTTGATCCTTCAGAATTAGTCAATTACAGGCTGATCTCGAATCTACGTTTTCTGTCAAAGACACTAGAAAAGGCAGTATCTTCACAACTATGTTCCTTTTTCGAAAGAAATTATATCTGCAAGGATTTTCAATCAGGATTTAGACTATCATATACTGAGACAGCTCTCATTAGAGTCACAAATGATTTGCTCTTACCATCCGATTGTGGTTGTATCTCTCCATTAATAATACCTTTTTTTTTAAAAAAGGTATTATTATTATTAGTGTTACTAACATTCTTTTAAATAGACTCAAAAATTATGTTGGCATTAGTGGAATTGCACTAGCATGGTTTAAATCATACTTCTGACCGTTATCAGTTTGTAGCAGTAAATGAAGAAATGTCTTATCGATAAAAAGTTCAGTATGGTGTACCACAAGGCTCAGTACTAGGACCGTTGCGGTTCACTCTGTACATGCTACCCTTGGGAGATATCATTAGGAAGCATGGCATTAGTTTTCACTGTTATGCTGATGATAATCAGCTCTATATTTCTTCACGTCCTGACGAAACTTACCAATTCACAAAATTAATGGAATGCATTCTGATATATATATATATAAAAAAACTGGATGACTAGCAATTTCCTACTACTTAATTCTGAAAAAAAACTGAGATTCTAATTATTGGACAAAAACTTCCTCACGTAATAACCTAAAAAACGGTCTAACACTTGATGGCTCCTCCATCAAGTCCTCGTCGTCGGTTAGGAACCTGGGTGTGCTCTTTTGGCGCTTTTCCACTGCATGGTACGGTTCGATTCAGCGCGGAACGGTTCGGCTCGCTTTGCTTTTCCACTGCGTGGTACGACTTGACTCGGTACGGCACGGTTCGGTTCGCTTTAGCTCGGTTGCTTTTCCACTGCAGTTAGTACCGCTTCAAAGTGGGTGGGACTGATCGTTATTGTAGGTCCGGTGGTAGCCGTGTGCGGCTAAGAGCTGTGCTACTTCCGCTCCTCGGCAACCAACGAGAGGAACGTCTGCACCTCGTCCACTGACCACGATTCAGCCATTTCTTGTTTGTTTGTTTTTTACTTTTTTTTTGTCAAGTAAATACTCTAAAAACAGGTGCTACTTTGTTGGCTGTTGTCTGGCTATTTAAATCTAGCGGGTTTAGTGTCTCGTGTCGCAAATACAATGACGCTGAAGTGACGATTCTGTCTGACCAATCAGTGATCTGCAGTGTTTTCACGTCACATTTAGTATCGGTACGGTATGCTTGGAACCTCAACAGAGGTGGTACCATTTAAAGCGAGCCGAAGCGAGCCGTACCGTACCGTACCATGCAGTGGAAATGCGCCATAATTGAGCCGTACCGAACCGAGCCGTACCGTACCGTACCATGCAGTGGAAAAGCGCCAAAGCGTGCCGTGCCGTACCGAACCGTACCGTACCATGCAGTGGAAAAGCGCCATTTGATACCAATCTTCCTAACATTGTCCGGGAAGCAGACACACTCTGTCAGTTCAAATCTAGACTAAAAACACATCTCTTTGGCCAAGCATACACATAACACATTATAGACTTCTATAATCCAACGTTAGGCTGCATAGTTTAGATCAGCCAGAACCGGGAACACTTCCCATAAATCCTGATGTACTTGGTACATAATAACAAGAATGGCGTCTACGCTAATATTAGTCTCTCTGTTTATCCCGAGGTTTACTGCAGTCCGCCGGATCCAGGCCATATTCAGATCTGATGAAGGACCAGAGCCTGGACACGACGACAATGCAGTCCTGAAGTGTCAACTAGTCTCTCCCCTGTGAAGGCCTCCTTTCTCGAGCGTTTCTCAAGACACCAGGCACTGTTTTGTGCAGATGGGTGGCCGGAGCGCGTTAAGGGTTTTTCCGTTAGAACGGTGTCGTGTTAGCGGCCCCTAAGTTAATAACTAATGATCTTCGCAACTGAAGTGAATCAATCAAAACTAACTTTAGCAGGACAATAATTTTATTCTAGAGCTGTGGCAAAGCCTAAACAATCTGTTACAGTAATTTCTATTATCACTGTAAAGCTGCTTTGAAACAACCCATACTGTTAAAAGCGCTTTATAAATGAAGGTGACTTGACTTCTATAACTCTACTAGCTAGCTGCGCTGAAGACATGCTCGCTACTACTGCTGCTGGCGGGGACACTAAACACAGAGCGAGCCAGTCTTGACAGTTGCAGTAGCAGGGTCTCGTGTTGTTTCCACCAGCGCAGCACATTTCGTCCATCACCTTCCACAATGGGATTGAGGCGCATGTAATGCTGTACTTCATCGTTATCCTCCTCCTGTTCCACAATGTTTTCCCACTCTTCCTCAAACTCGGCCAGCGCTCTCTTCTTTGCTGCGTGGCCCGCACACAAACTCTTGAAACCCCACCCTCTGTAGCAGCTCATTTGCATTTAAAGGGCCAGGCACAAAACGGTGCATTTTTGCAAACCCTCAAAAAGTGACAACTTTAACATGCTATATAAAAATATCTGTGGGGTATTTTGTGCTAAAACTTCACACACACACTCTGGGGACATTTATTTTACATCTTGTGAAAATGGCATTTTACCACCCCTTTAATGTGTTTATATTTTGTATGCTGCATGGTTTCTTTTTATGCTTTCTTTTTATATGCTCAATGTTTTATTGTACAGCGCTTTGGTGCGAGTTGCTTTTAAATGTGCTATAGAAATACATTTTGTATTATAATAAAATATAATATAAAATAAAAATACCTGTAACTGGAGCCATACACTGACGTCCACATCCATTGCTGCAGCATTTCTCATTGTTGGCACAGTCACTGTCATCGGCACACGACACGAAAGGTATCCGGGCACACATTGCTGCTTCATATTTTCTGCTTGGACACACTCCTGGGTTTGCTGTTATACAGACACATGACAGAGAAGCCAGATCACTGAATGCTGAATTAATTTTTCACAGTAAAAAAATATTTTTGGAAGTTGTAAATATTGGAATACATTTTAGAACAAAGTTAAGTTTAAGTTTAAGTTTAAGTTAAACTTTATTGTCCAGTCTGTTTTCACAGAGCGGAAATTTATCTTTGACACTGCGACATACATTCACATTAGCTTACTTCTTAAAAACACATCACACATCAACAGCACAAATATAGTAGCAACAGCATAAATACAGAATTAAACACTGAAAGCAAAGAAAAAGAGATAATAATAATAATATTGCCAGCCGTTCCAGGCTATTGTTTAGCTTAAAACACTGTACGATTTAAGATAATCACTGCCATTGGGAGAAAAGATTTTTTATAGACGTTTCTTCTAGCCAAGGGAATTTTTAGTCTACGCCCAGATGGGAGCAATTCAAAAGTAGAGTGAAGAGGGTGTGTACTATCTTTAAATATCACAATTGCCGTTTTTTCCATAAGATGATCAAACAAGCCCTGGAGTGGCTGTTGTTTGTGTCCGATAATCTTATTTGCTTGATTAATTATTTGTGAGAGTTTGTTCTTTTGTTTTAATGTTAAATTGCCGTACCATGAAACAATATTATATGTGAGAATACTCTCAATCATTGATCGATATAACATGGTTAGAGTCTGCGAGCTGACATTAAAACTTCTCAGTTTCCTGAGGAGACCCAAACGTTGTCGTGCTTTTTTATGAATGTACTCTACATTACTTTCAAAATTGAGTTTCTCATCAATAATTGTACCCAAGTATTTAAAATTCGAGACCTGCTCTACAGTTTTTTCCTTTATGATAACTGGTTTATATTCAGAGGTGGTATCTACTCTTCTCAAATGACTTCTCAGACATAGCTCTTTTGTCTTTTCAATATTAAGATGCAAGAAACTACTCTCAAACCAACAAATAATACTGTCAATGTACTCAAAGTATGAGGAGCAGTTAATTTCTTTCTGACAGGAGACCAATGCCATATCATCGGCATATTTTATAAGGGTAAGGTTATCATCATTGCACTTCAATTCATTGGTGTATACGGAAAAAAGTATTGGGGACAGTACACATCCCTGCGGTACCCCAGTATCTAAAACCAAACAGTCTGACATGACATTATTATTAATACAGACTCGCTGAGGTCTGCCTTTTAAAAACTCCTTAATCCATAAAATCATCCAACTACTAACACCTAAATCATAGAGGCGCTTTAAAAGAAGATAAGGTCGGACAGTGTTAAAAGCGGATGAGAAATCCATGAAGAGTATTCGAACATAGGAATTTGAATTATCTAGATGAGTTTGAACCTTGTTTAAAAGAGTGAGAGAGGCATCCACAGTGCTCCTATTGGCCCGATAGGCAAATTGCAGGGGGTCTAGGGATGTCTCGATTTGGGATAACAGTTCCTTACTCACTATGCGCTCCATACATTTACAGAGAATAGATGTGAGTGTGATTGGGCGAAAGTCTTTGAGAGATTTTGCATTAGGTATTTTCGGCACCGGGATGACAATGGAATTTTTCCAGGCTAATGGTACAAAACCATTGTCCAGGAAGATTTGAAACAACCTTGTACACACATGTCCAAGTTGAGCTGCACATTCTTTTAAGACTTTCCCCTTCAGGCCATCTGGGCCAGATGCCTTATGCGGTTTAACTTTACGAAGCACTGTGACGACGTCCCTCTCCTGTATGGTCATAGGCTGTGATTGAGTCATGGTCCTCATTAATTCATTACTAACAGTCAAATCATTAAAATCATTATCAAATCTTGAATAAAATATATTAAGATTATTTGCAAAACAATGAGGGTCTTCATATTGTTGAACTCTTTTCTTTTGTCTACCCATCATTGTATTCAAACCCTTCCATGCATCTCTTACATTCCCTGTTTTTAGTTTCTCTTCAACATTCTCTTTATATTCATTCTGTGCATATTTTATCTTACGTTTTACTGCTTTGTTTAGCTCTTTTACTTTCTGCTGATCATTCTGCAAAAAAGCAATTTTCTTCATATTTAAGTAATGTTTCAAATCTTTGTTAATCCATGGCTTATTATTTGGGTAGACTCTGATATTATTAGTTTGAACCACTGAATTTACACAGAAATTAACATAGCAGGTTATTGTGTCATTCAACAATTCATAATTACTACAACAGTCATCATCGTTAAAAAATAAGTCCCATTCAGTGCACTCAAAACAGCCTCTTAGCTTTTCTGTTGCGTCTCTTGACCACGTTTGAACCTGCTGAACGGCAGGCTTAATCCTCTTTAATAGCTGCCTATATTTTGGTAACAGATGAATAACATTGTGATCCGAGCGTCCCAGAGGAGGATGTAACCTTGGCACATATGCACCAAGGTTAACAAACAATTATTTCAGTCTTTCTACTTTAACATGTTTTATTCAATGTGTAACTTACTGTTTCTTTGAAATTATTTGTGAACTGCAACTTCTGATCTAAAACTGTTTCTAATCTTAGTGCATTATTTTCTAATAATTCAACGGATCGGAGTCAATTATTCTGCTCATAATTACAGTATTTCCAAAAAAACATGGAAATGATTTGTTGTTTTTATCCTATTGTTTACTATATTTATTTGTTTGGTCAGTTTCGTTGTGGCTTTTGGTTCTTTTGCTGTTGTTGCTGTAAGGAACTGAAATAATTTGGCGAAGTGATATGGACCAATCAGATTCAAGCATTCTACAGCCCCATAGTGTTATGTAAGGTAATGATGTAATGTTGTAATGTAGTATAGTATAGCTAATATAATATAAAGATACCTGTAACTACAACTGCAACCATACACTGAAGTCCACATCCATTGCTGCAGCATTTCTCATTGTTGGCACAGTCACGGTCATCGGCACACGACACGAAATGTATCCGGTCACACTTTCCTGGTTTATATCTTCTGCTTGGACACACTCCTGGCAGGGGCAGACTGGGCATCTGGAGTTTTCCCGGTGGATCGATGTACAACTTGGGCTGGTCCATTGCTACATAAATATATATAAAGAAGAACAAATTATAGTAAATTTACGGTAGGCTATCTTTCCTTCAGCCCAGACGAATGGCCACTTGTGTCAAAAATTCAAATCAATTCAGTGTGCTCAGTCTGAGTGCAGCGGTCTAAAAGCGCTCATCAATGTCGAAATTTTGAGATCAAATCAAAGAAGACAACCAAATCGAAGAAGGCGGGATTTACTGTCCACAGAAACTGAGCAGCGCGGCAATTTTTAATGCATGAAGAATCTGAGCCGAGGTATTAAAGGTGGGGTAAGCTATATTTTAAAAACACTGCTTGGAAAACAACAACAAACGTGTGTAGCCAATCAGCATTAGGGGGCGTATGATGGTGAGGAGAGAGAACGATCCAGAGGTAGATTTGAAGAAAGACTGCAGAAATAGAGATGCGACACATAAGAAATCACTGGAAAATGAAGGGTTATGATCAGGAAAGAGTTTTAGGACCCACGTTAATATTAGAAAAACTTTCCAGCGCTGGAGAGAGCTCGGCGGGACGGCCTGAAAACAGACATGGACGTTGCTTTGATTCTGCTCCACACGTGAGTAACACTGGGTTTGAGTGTCATTGTTTGTCTGGAGCTGCTGTGCTGTTGAAAATAACAGCAAAGTCTTGTTTGTAATTACTATTGAGTACTGTACATTATTATTTTTTTGTGCTTAGCGTCATTGTTAGTGCACTCGCCTCGCATGCCGGCGAACGGGCAGGGTGGTTAAAGGGCCCCTATTATGGATTTTTGAATTTAGATTTTTTTAATATAGTGTGTAACATAGCTCTAAGTGAATGAAAATATGAATGAAAAGTTTTAAATCTGAAAGTGCACCATATATAAAGTTATTGTCTTTCAAAAGTAAGAGTCGACTCTGAGTCAATGAAATGAAGTGTTTTTCAAACGAGTCACAAGGTGTTCCGTTGTGACGTCAAGGCGAAACATTAGCATATTGCCCGCCCACTTATTACGCGCGCAGACACCAGGGGCCTGTACCATGAAGGTATCTGAACAAACTCAGGGTTACAGGATTAGTTTTGAGTTGACAAAACCAAACCGATGCAATCAGGCTTTATTGGTACCATGACGCAGCTCATCAATTTTCTCTGTCAACTCAGGCTTTGATCTTAAGTTATGATTAATCCACGAGCGCGTGCACATACCAAAGTGACGTTGGCACCGAACAACCAATCGCGTTCGATATGGATAGAGCGAGAGCGATATATTTTTTCCGCGGGGGAGCAAGAGATAATCATTCAGAATTTACGATGAATTTAAATATGTATTACAAGCTCGAAACAATACGGTCTCTGCTGCCAAAGCAAGAGAAGACTGTTGGAGAAAGATTGCTGATTGCGTTAATGTGTAAGCTAAACAAATACGTTCTATATTCATGTAAAATTATGTATAGGCTATGAATGTGTGTGTGTGTGTGTGTGTGTGTGAAATATAGCCTGTATTTTTATAATATATAAAAATGTGCATGTATATAGCTACTAATAAAGATTAATATTCATTGATTTTTAGATGCAACTCCAAACGTTCTTGGCAGCAGATAAAGACACAATATAAAAATATAATTCAAAGTAGTAAGTTACACATAACCTTTTATTATTTTTGTAAACATTTGATCACAAACACTTCTAGTTCTAGAAAAAAGAGTGAAATTCAGAAAACCAGTGAGGGCCACTCCTCCAGAATACACTGAGTTGGCTCTGATAGGAATCTGCAGTCGAGGGAAATGCAGTGTCCCTGTTGAAGCCAGCACACACACACACTGTCTCCCACACAGAGGTCAGTATGCAGCAGACAGAACACCAGAAACATAACCTGCTTTATAACAGTTATGGTTTATATTGGCCTACTTTTATTTATTAGGGTGGAGGAAATGATGAAGACACTCTGTCTGTGTCCTGAGACAGTTGCTGAGGTGAATGCTCTGGGCTTTTTATTAAGGCAAACATTTGAATGTGGCATAAAACAGGGACTGGCCCTTACACATCTCTTTTATTGTAGGATTTTTTACAATCCCAGAAACTGAAGCCTCTACCTCAACAGGCTTCAGAAGAAATGTGAACAAGGTAAGGATTTAAAACCATTGACATAAATTACAGGTGTTTGTCAAGGAACTTTTTGTGAGTTGATTAGCCTCCAGAAAACTTGTAATGATCGTGGTGGAAACTTGTAAACTTGTTTGTGGTGGAATTATGTTTCAGGTGGAAACAGACTCAGTGAGAACAGTTTGAATTATTCATGATCATCATAACTTCTAGAGCTGCACAATTTGGGGAAATTAATATGACTAATAGTAATAATTATGATTATTTAGTATTGCTAAATAAAATAAGAAATATTACTATTGCAATAACACTTTCAATATTACGGTCATTACTTGCTGTTATACAGACATGACAGAAAAAAAGAGCCCTGATATATTGGAGAACAGGTAAATGTGACATTTATTATAATGAGTCTGTGAAGATTGTTTTAAAGTTCACTTAAATTATAAGTTGTTATATTTTTATATAACAAATAAATGTTAAAATTGATAGCTTTCAATAATACTGCAATGCTGAATGCCTATAATTAATTACTGCAATTAGGGAAAAAATCTATTTCATAGAGACATCAGGAGCAGTATTGGTATCAGTGATGCCCTGTTTCATAAAAAGATGCCATTAAATAAAAATTTAAAATATCAGCTACTGTCTATGTTATTTCAACATTAATTTTGAGATTAAATGTGAAATTACTACAATTTTAAAAATATATAAAATAACTTGAATGCTAGGTGTAATTGAGCTTAATTACAAGTTGTACCTAGGCTAAATATTATTGGAATATATTTTACTAGGAAGAACTATTTCGGTCATGTTCATAATCCGTCCCTGTGTATTACCCCCAGTGTAATGTGTGTGTCCTACCGTTTCTCACTCCGCATGACTCCTCACACTCTTTCTGGCTGTTGAACTTGTTGCCATTTCCCTTGCAGCCTCCATATATGAAGGACACACACTTTCCCGCAGCAGAATCGAAGGCCCACATGGGCATGTATGCTTGACAAGGTCCAGCGTCCATTGGCAGTCTACAGGAAGCTAGAGGGACAAAAATACACTGTATATTGGGACTACACCAAGATGAATTGTGTGCTGGGTCACTATGGGCCTCTCAGCTGGGCCGTAATCCATCTTTGGATCACACACACAAAAACACGGTCTCAAACACACACATATGTTGGTGCACCTATCATTATTAGGACTTTCCACAGGCGTAATAGTTTTTATACTGTACAAACTGTAAGGATTTAAAACAAACCATTGACATAAATTACAGGTGTTTGTCAAGGAACTTTTTGTGAGTTGATTAGCCTCCAGAAAACTTGTAATGATCGTGTGTGTGGTGGAATTATGTTTCAGGTGGAAACAGACTCAGTCAGGAGTGGGACCCTTTACAAAAGGAGCCTAGGAGACTGCACACTAAATGAGCCTATAGAGCTAGACTGCACACTAAGGAGCCTATAGAGCTAGACTGCACACTAAGGAGCCTATAGAGACTGCACACTTAAGGAGCCTATAGAGCTAGACTGCACACTAAGGAGCCTATAGAGCTAGACTGCACACTAAGGAGCCTATAGAGACTGCACACTTAAGGAGCCTATAGAGCTAGACTGCACACTAAGGAGCCTATAGAGCTAGACTGCACACTAAAGGAGCCTATAGGAGCCTAGGAGACTGCACACTAAATGAGCCTATAGAGCTACACTGCACACTAAGGAGCCTATAGAGCTAGACTGCACACTAAGGAGCCTATAGAGACTGCACACGTAAGGAGCCTATAGAGCTAGACTGCACACTAAGGAGCCTATAGAGCTAGACTGCACACTAAAGGAGCCTATATAGAGCTAGACTGCACACTAAGGAGCCTATAGAGACTGCACACATAAGGAGCCTATAGAGCTAGACTGCACACTAAGGAGCCTATAGAGACTGCACACTTAAGGAGCCTATAGAGCTAGACTGCACACTAAGGAGCCTATAGAGACTGCACACTTAAGGAGCCTATAGAGCTAGACTGCACACTAAGGAGCCTATAGAGCTAGACTGCACACTAAGGAGCCTATAGAGACTGCACACTTAAGGAGCCTATAGAGCTAGACTGCACACTAAGGAGCCTATAGAGCTAGACTGCACACTAAAGGAGCCTATAGGAGCCTAGGAGACTGCACACTAAATGAGCCTATAGAGCTACACTGCACACTAAGGAGCCTATAGAGCTAGACTGCACACTAAGGAGCCTATAGAGACTGCACACGTAAGGAGCCTATAGAGCTAGACTGCACACTAAGGAGCCTATAGAGCTAGACTGCACACTAAAGGAGCCTATATAGAGCTAGACTGCACACTAAGGAGCCTATAGAGACTGCACACATAAGGAGCCTATAGAGCTAGACTGCACACTTAAGGAGCCTATAGAGCTAGACTGCACACTAAGGAGCCTATAGAGACTGCACACATAAGGAGCCTATAGAGCTAGACTGCACACTTAAGGAGCCTGACTGTGAGCTGAGGAGGCTGCACATTTAAAAAATAAATAAATTGGAGATCAAACAGCTGGATTAAACTGATCTCAGTATGTGAACTTATTTAACCAAGTAACACTTTAGCATGAATATTTATTAATGCACTATTTAACTATTTCGGTCATGTTCATAATCCGTCCCTGTGTATTACCCCCAGTGTAATGTGTGTGTCCTACCGTTTCTCACTCCGCATGACTCCTCACACTCTTTCTGGCTGTTGAACTTGTTGCCATTTCCCTTGCAGCCTCCATATATGAAGGACACACACTTTCCCGCAGCAGAATCGAAGGCCCACATGGGCATGTATGCGTGACAAGGTCCAGCGTCCATAGGCAGTCTACAGGAAGCTAGAGGGACAAAAATACACTGTATATTGGGACTACACCAAGATGAATTGTGTGCTGGGTCACTATGGGCCTCTCAGCTGGGCCGTAATCCATCTTTGGATCACACACACAAAAACACGGTCTCAAACACACACATATGTTGGTGCACCTATCATTATTAGGACTTTCCACAGGCGTAATAGTTCTTATACTGTACAAACTGTAAGGATTTAAAACAAACCATTGACATAAATTACAGGTGTTTGTCAAGGAACTTTTTGTGAGTTGATTAGCCTCCAGAAAACTTGTAATGATCATGTGTGTGGTGGAATTATGTTTCAGGTGGAAACAGACTCAGTCAGGAGTGGGACCCTTTACAAAAGGAGCCTAGGAGACTGCACACTAAATGAGCCTATAGAGACTGCACACTTAAGGAGCCTATAGAAACTGCACACTAAGGAGCCTATAGAGCTAGACTGCACACTAAAGGAGCCTATAGAGACTGCACACTTAAGGAGCCTATAGAGCTAGACTGCACACTAAGGAGCCTATAGAGACTGCACACTTAAGGAGCCTATAGAGACTGCACACTAAGGAGCCTATAGAGACTGCACACTTAAGGAGCCTATAGAGCTAGACTGCACACTTAAGGAGCCTATAGAGCTAGACTGCACACTAAGGAGCCTATAGAGACTGCACACGTAAGGAGCCTATAGAGCTAGACTGCACACTAAGGAGCCTATAGAGACTGCACACTTAAGGAGCCTATAGAGCTAGACTGCACACTAAGGAGCCTATAGAGACTGCACACGTAAGGAGCCTATAGAGCTAGACTGCACACTTAAGGAGCCTATAGAGCTAGACTGCACACTAAGGAGCCTATAGAGACTGCACACGTAAGGAGCCTATAGAGCTAGACTGCACACTAAGGAGCCTATAGAGACTGCACACTTAAGGAGCCTATAGAGCTAGACTGCACACTAAGGAGCCTATAGAGACTGCACACGTAAGGAGCCTATAGAGCTAGACTGCACACTAAAGGAGCCTATAAAGACTGCACACTAAGGAGCCTATAGAGCTAGACTGCACACTAAGGAGCCTATAGAGCTAGACTGCACACTAAGGAGCCTATAGAGCTAGACTGCACACTAAGGAGCCTATAGAGACTGCACACGTAAGGAGCCTATAGAGCTAGACTGCACACTAAGGAGCCTATAGAGACTGCACACGTAAGGAGCCTATAGAGCTAGACTGCACACTAAGGAGCCTATAGAGACTGCACACGTAAGGAGCCTATAGAGCTAGACTGCACACTAAAGGAGCCTATAGAGCTAGACTGCACACTAAAGGAGCCTATAGAGACTGCACACGTAAGGAGCCTATAGAGCTAGACTGCACACTAAAGGAGCCTGACTGTGAGCTGAGGAGGCTGCACATTTAAAAAATAAATAAATTGGAGATCAAACAGCTGGATTAAACTGATCTCAGTATGTGAACTTATTTAACCAAGTAACACTTTAGCATGAATATTTATTAATGCAACTTTCTCTTGCTCTCTTTCATACATATTCGAACATATTCACGGAAAGTAGATCATTGTTATATCTGTTAATTTTACTATTAATTTAAAGATTCATCTCACAGAAAATAATAATTTCACATGTTCACATAATCTCTTCTCTGAACATTAAGGCTGTGAAAGGACTTTCTATTAACATAATCTGCCTCATGTTCTCCTAGAGCAGTGGAGATTGCAACATGTGTGCAGTCTATTGCTCCAATGACTCTATAGGGAATCCTAAGATTAACCGAATAATAAAAAAAAGATTTAAAATAATTCTTAACATGTACTGTATTGTATAGTACATTTGTGAAATTTGCTTTTTGAAGAAAAAAAAAAACAAAAAAACAACCTGATGGTCACCCTATCAATATATCATACCAATTTTATAAAAGCCCTCTTTTATGGACATGGTCGATAAATGTCTGGGGAACACTATTAATTAAACTTTTAATGCACTCCTGCAGAGCGAGGACCACCTTGCGAATGGTTCGACAAACCGTGTTTTCCCCAAGATTCTGTGCATCACCGATCGTGCAAGTATGTAGGCTACCACTTGCAAAAAAACGCATCGCAATACCATTTAAGGTACAGTAAGTGCATGAATTCGACGTGTTAAATTATTTATGTGCGACTCAAGAAGTTCGCAAAGATAATATATTCCTTCCGCAGAAAATACAAGTAACTATCAGGAAAGGCAAGAGGATTTTGTCTGGCTTAAAACTCTTTCTCTACGATGTGCTCGTCTAACAATTTGCGCTGAGATGTCCACAAGATTTGGAAGAAAATGTAAAGCAACAGACACTGGGAATTAGTTACGTCACCTATATGTTTCTTTGCTCACAACTGATTGGTCAAACTTCAGTCTAAGATCTCGAATCCAGAACTTAACCTGCCCCGGAGCAGGTTAGCCGTGCAGCGTAAGGTACCATGAACACCGATTAAAGCCGAGCTGCTTTCATAGTACCTAAAACCCAGGGTTGGCGGAAACTAAGCTGAAACATAGCTGGGTAGCCACCTAAACCGGCTTCATGGTACAGGCCCCAGGGAAAACTTGAACCTCAAACACTGCAGCTGATTCCTGTGGACACTGGACAGCATCATGTCAAGAAGACGGCGCTGTGCTCTAATGTGAAGCCTGGGTAAAGCACTTTTTTTTTACACTGCCCAAAGACGAGCATGTGAAGAATCAGTGGTTAAAATTCATCTTTGTCACAGCATTATAATCCTAAACTACAGTGTTCCCTTTATTTTACTGACGACTGCTTCTCAAATCTCGGAGTTCAATGCAGGATTCGCAAACCGCTTGCTCTTGAAAGATGGTGTTCAAAAAACTTAGTTTTATATTGTGTATTCCTGCTAACTGGCTAACTCACATTATTACTGTCTAACTGATATACTTCTGCTAATCAGTCGTGGGGCACTATTACCTAAAACTGTGTCTATGCAGATTGTCTGCATGTCGTTCTCACTACTTTGTGGAAAGATTAACCATAGAGCAAGATTTGTTTTACCAATTCACGCTAGAGCTCGACTAATGTATACATTGCATACATGCACTGTTATTGATACAGTTTCCACGTGTTCACCGCAATATATTAGAAACATAACGTTACTCAGTAAATATATTAGTACAAGTAAAATAATCGGTTGATGGACTATGCACTTGTTAATGCTGATGCTGAGGAATTACAGTTGCATAATGTTCCTCAAACTGAGTAGCGTATCACTGAGAAACACAGTCCTGCTCGAGTCGTCCTTGTGATGGAGGTTCGGGTTGAATAACTAGTTCTTCTAGTGTTTCATCATCGAACTCGCGCTCGCATTGATATGGTAAAATCTACGTCATTTTTCGTTACTGTGTTTAGTTTACGCCGGTGTAGGAAGCCTCAGGACACGCAGAGCTGACGTTGTTATGGCAATGGGAGTTTTTGTTTTCTACGCGTGCTGTACGCGGTAAACCAATTACAACAGACTGAGCCATCTGGCCAATCAGAGTAGAGTAGCTCGTGGAAAGGAGGGATTTAGAGAGATTGATTCATTTGACGAGTCGTTTGAGAATCATTGAAAATGTGGTGATGTGCAAATGTATATTACGAGAAAATTAAACAGTTTTTTGACCTTTGATGCATGTAAACCTGTTGTAGGAGACTCCAAAACAACATAAGGACACTTTAAAATAGCATAATAGGGGCCCTTTAAATATTGTGATTCATATGTTTAAAAGTATCATTATTCTTTCCACCGTTTCTTATTTGTATATTCAAAAATATTTAAAACAATCTCATAACATTATTTAATGCAGTTGTAATGTTTCAGTATAAATTATTTTATTTGATCAGTCCTACCTAGGGTACTATAGTGTCTTATTACTCTAATTGAATTTATTGATCAAATTTAGGAATTTAACATTAAAGATGAAGCATGTATTGAATAAGATTAGGGGGGGAAATGCCCTTTAAAGGTGCATATATGAAAATATGCAGATTGAAATTTATCAAAGCTGATTGAACACTTCTGAGAATATTGCTTCAGAATAGATTAATTCGTTTTTCCAGACAAGAATGACAGATTTAATTGTCAGAAGGACAAGCACATGAAAAGGCTTAATGTCGAGCCCTGATAATTTTTTAGCTGAGGATGTAATTATTTAGACCACAAATATGTGACACATATATAAACATAGCGCATATTTGACCATTTGTTTAAATGTTTTTTAGAGATTGGGCTCCAGACCGCCAGCGGCCGTTCAGCGCTCATGGACCCGCTGTCCCGCAGAGAACAACTTTATCTCGGCCAGTCCTTCTGGAATTTGTCGCTGGCTCTTATGTAGATAGTGTTTAAACATGAGGTATATAATTAATTTGGGTACATAAGATTTATTCATCTATTAGGACGTATTATTAGGGTAGTTTCATAACTATATTTTTATTTAACTAAAATCCTGTAGGCTACTATAGCTATATATATATATATACACTATAGCTCTGCTTTTGTACTTCTGACTGAACTGTTTGCTTGTTTTTATTTCCTATTGTACAAAGACTTTTATATTGAAAGGTCGAAACAAGGTTGTAAACAATAAGACCCACAAATGCATTGACTAGCGCTGTCATGGGAAATCCTCTTAACTGTTAAAAGGACAAAGACAAAGATTTCACTTCCGGTGGACATTCAAACTGATTTTGTGATTATTATTATAAGATTGACCAGAAGAATATCAGCTAGATGCAGGTAATGACCTCGTTTTGTCGATCTATCTCTCATAATAGATCTTTTATTTAATTCCATATGAAGATTTGTTTTAAGGTATCCATTTATGACACATCACTGCATGCTCTATGAAAAATTGGACTGGCTCCAACCTAAAGAAAGAAGAAGGTATCACTGGTATATGTTTATTTGTAATTGCATTAATTATGCCAATAAATGTCCCCCTTATCTTCAACAACTTTGTCAGACACATCTCAGCCTTTCCTATACGACACTTGCTACATTCATTTTTTGCTACACCAAGAATCCATCGGGAAATTGGGAGAAGAGCATTTTGTCATAAAGCTCCTAAGGACTGGAATAACCTCCCATTATCATTGAAATCTATCACATCTTTACATTTATTTAAATTGGCACTATTTTCATATTCAAAGACACCATGTACATGTTTTAATTGAGGATTATTTTTCTCAGCTTATATTGTAGTAAATATTGGGCTCATTAAAATGCTGTAATGTCATGTGAACAGCCTATTAATCTTTATTTTTGTCAATGTAAACTATGTCATTTATTGTATAATTTGGGGAGGTGGTAGGTCTTAGGGGGGAACATGCTGTGAATGATGTCCTGTTGAGTTTGGTCTTTATTTTTGTGCTGTTTGTGCTATTGTCATGTTTTGAGCATGTGTGTCTCTTGTTGTTATTCAGTGATTGAAAGGACCCTCTTGAAAATAAGATGGTACAACTCAAGGGGCTATTCAAAATAAAAGAATAAAGAATAATATTCAACATAAAACAATAAGCTTCAATGAAGAGACTAAGTGCGCAGGACGCGTTGCTATTTCTAAAGTGACGCTTTACAATTAGTAACGGAGGCTTGGGCTCAACTGTCAAACTGTCAACTTGATATTGGAATCCGTGGCGGAAGGAAGTAGTTCTACACAAAAGAGGGGTTTTAAAGACACTCCCTTGTTGTTTCTTATTTATTTACACACTGTAAATTACCGTCAAACTATTGTACAAACCCGAAATCACACTGGTAGCCGTGCGATATGGCTGTATATCAGAACGCTGTGATTACCTACGGCACTCCGCCACAGCCATGCTGATATACAGCCATATCGCACTGCAAGAGTTTAATATAATAATATAATATATTACCTGTAACTGGAGCCATACACTGAAGTCCACATCCATTGCTACAGCATTTCTCATTGTTGGCACAGTCACTGTCATCGGCACACGACACGAAACGTATCCGGGCACACACTGCTGCTTCATATTTTGTGCTTGGACACACTCCTGGATTTGCTGTTATACAGACACATGACAGAGAAGCCAGATCACTGAATGTCGTTTTCACTGGGGCGTTTGGTTCTTTTGCTGTTGTTGCTAAAAAGGACCTTTGAAATAACTGAAATCATTTGGCGAAGTGATATGGACATGTAATGCGGTCAAGACCTGGAACTACTTTAGCCGTGCGTTTTCCTCAAAAATACTGTAATTGCACACCTTAGAATCTTCGTCAACCAATCAGATTCAAGCATTCAACTGCCCTGTAGTTTAATATAATATAATATAATATAATATAATATATAATACCTGTAACTGGAGCCATACACTGACGTCCACCGCATGCAGTGCTGCAGCATTTCTCATTGTTGGGACACTCACTGTCATCGGCACACGATACTAACCCCTTCATGAAACACTTTGCTGCTTCATAATTTCTGCTTGGACACACTCCTGGGTTTGCTGTTATACAGACACATGACAGAGAAGCCATATCACCGAATGTCTTTTTCACTGGAGTTTTTGGTTCTTTTTCTGTTGTAGGCTTGAAGGACCTTTGAAATAACTGAAATCATTTGGCGAAGTGATATGGACATGTAATGTGGTCAAGACCTGGAACTACTTTAGCCGCGCGTTTCCCTCAAAATAATTGCACACCTTAGAATCTTCGTCAACCAATCAGATTCAAGCATTCATCAGCTCATTAGATGAGATCTCTAAGACTGTCCGATAGAGAGACATATAAAAAGTGCAGAGCGGTGGGTCCCTGGGAGGACCAGGATTGAAAACCACTATTTTTGACCATACCAGAGCATTGTGTTATATAGACTGATGTATTGCACTTTAGCGATATTAAACTGCTCCTCTATGTAAGCTACTGTATAAGAGCTGTGTAAAAATTCTTCAAAATTCTTTACTATTTGCCATTTGCAAGGAAAGACAAATCATAACGTAAAATCATTCATAAAGTCACGTATGGCAGTCATTCATTAATGTTAATAAGCATTTCAATAAAAACATTTAATAGTATTTATATTTCTGTATTGTGTTATATTTTTATGTTAGTAAGTGCTGTTAAAAATAGTTGTGTGTATAATGAGCTGGTGGTTTATGGTGTGATTTTTTTGTGGACCGGTTGTGGTGGGCTAGCCTGACTACGTCAGACTTCCTACTTCCGCTAATTTCATTTCGCTCCTGTATTCAGTCTGAGACAGCAGCCTATCTTTCAGTTTTCCACCGGCCTTCGGACGGCCGGGCCAATCAACGAACAGAGGGCGGGCTGAAAGCCGTGACGTAGACGCTAAGCGCCGAGTTTACATTGTAGGTTAGAGAAATCGAAAACCGAAACGAGACACGGGATGCAATTCGCTCTGTTATGGAGAACCAGTGCCGCCGCTCCCACCACGCGCTGTGCGTAGGGAACTGAGGAGGCACCAAAAAAATTGCGTTCCGGGAGTCTCCCGCATATTGATAGCGGCTCACTGACGCCCGCAAATTAGTTAAAATCTCCGGAATCTAGAGCGAGCGCGCCCGCGAGACAGAGACTGTGCTCCAAACCGCGTAGCGCGTGCACGGCAGAGAGAGCAAGAGACCGCACGCGTGCCTCATGAAGCTTCTCGGGGTAGAGGGCATCATAAAGGAATTATGCTTAGGGCACCGAAATGGCTAGCAGCGGCACTGGCTGTGTTTAAAATATCTAATCCTAAATTTGAGAGTTGGCTACAAATATTTTCTTGTTTCACTCAGTCAAAAATAAGTTTAGAGGCCGTGATTGTACCGTGGATGCGTAGATTAACGACGCATAATCTGCAAAAGTCGTTTACAGCCATGTTCACTCCGGTATTTCGCTCGCATCATCATGTGTTTACAGTGTAAGTTCGATCATAGATTTGAGTTCGATGCATGATGTCTGTGGTTCGATGCGGCTGTACAGGCGCATAACATACGTCCTAACTAAACTTATCTGATTGGCTTACGGGTAACCAATGATTTTAAACTTCAGACAATCGCCCCCTAGCGAGAGAGAAGACACTTCTCTATTATGCCATTCCAGACTCTGTCTACGAAGCAAAGTGAAGTAGCAGAGTCTGGTATTACCAGGCTAGTGGTGGGCCGCTCTGTGCCAGAAAGTCCAGGGCCACTTTATAGCCCCAGTCCACCCTGTAATATAATATAATATAAAAATACCTGTAACTGGAGCCATACACTGAAGTCCACATCCATTGCTGCAACATTTCTCATTGTTGGCACAGTCACTGTCATCGGCACACGGCACGAAACGTATCCGGGCACACATTGCTGCTGCATATTTTCTGATTGGACACACTCCTGGGTTTGCTGTTATACACAGACACATGAAAAAGTGCATAAAAGAGATTCAGATTATCAATGTAGATTAAAAGTAACACGGATAACATTAAATACATATTTTTCTCCCAGCTATCACTCCCAGATAACCAAAAAATGGGCAAAGAAGCGTGATTAGCTGAGGTGACGTGACGGCTAACAGACAGCAGACAAACGACTAGTAGTGACAGCAGAGCAATCCACCTGTCACTCAAGAGGCCACGCCCTTAATTATGCAGAACTTGTGCCATGTGTCCACCAAAGTGTTTTTAGCCAGCTGAAAACGCTAGGCACTCTGCTGAAAACGGCTAGCTGTGGGCGCTTGAGAGCGTTTTGGCAGCGCAGTTTTTTTTCCAGTTGAGACGCTTCGTTGCTATGATACAGAATATCCGTTGGTCGGTGTGGTATTAGTCCCACCCCTCCTCCACTGTGATTGGACGGTTGGGTAAAAAAGTGAGTGATGAGCGATGCATTTTACCCAAAGTTGAACAGTCTTCAACTCTTGGCGACCTGTAAAATATGGCGAGCGCTCAGAGCTTCAGCGTGAAAAAGACGCTCAGCGCCTCGTAACGCTCATGGAGTTTTAAAAACGCGGCGGTCCCTTTGAAAACAACTGAAAAAACACACCTGCCGCGTGAAAGAAACACTTTGGTGGACACACGACCTAAGGCTTAATATAATTTAAACGGATGAGTTAAAAAAATATATATTACCCCCCTCATAGTTGTCATGAAGGGCAAAATTAGCTATAAACCAAAACCACTTTTTTGCACCAGGCTGTAAACAAATCTTACAGGGGGGGGGGGGGGGGGGGGGGGGACTATGGGATGGACTTTCTTTTGCATCCAGTCTCTAGCGGCCACTAGATGAATTGCAGTTTAAGTCACCTCAGGCCCTGTTTACACGAGAACGCTCGCGGGTGAAAACGTAAAAATATTTTATCGGATGTGCCTTTCGTTTACATGGCGACGGCGTTTTTGGGGCCTAAAAACACAAAAAAGTGAAACCACCCTCCAGAGTGGAAATCTTAAAAATGCTCCACCATCGCGTTCCCATCTAAAGGGTAAAAACGGTAAAACTGCAAAAGTCTGCTAGACAGTGAAGGCGTCGCGTACGCGTTTACGTCACAGGCATGCGCCAGTACAGGAAAATAACAAAACATTATCAAACTAAAATATAGCATTAATTTTATTGACAAAAAAAAATTTATTAAAAAAATCTGTAATTCCGCTTGGTTAAAATGTATCATTTGTATTAGGCTAATTAAAATGACTTTTAACATTTAAAAAGAGACATGTTCAAAATCCAAAGCTTTATTGTATTGGTATTGGTAAGACGGACTTAATATAGGTGAGGTGACTTTTTTCCAATACCTCCCTTCATGTATTTACAGTAAACAATTATTTTTAGGGAAAAAAATACTGTAATATAACAAAAGGGTCTTTTCTTTTTTCATGGTTCAAAGGTTGTAGTACGTTCATAGTGACCAGACTGACTTACTACTGGTGAAATTGTGTCAACAGCTCCCTGTATGCACAGTACACAATTCGTTTTTTTATAAAAACTACTGTAATTCACTTAAAGTTTTTTTCATGTTCCACAGCTTGTATTATGTTCCTATTGATAAGAATAACTTATTACAGGTGAAATTGTGCCAATACCTCCCTGTATGTAGAGTAAATAATTCTTTTTATAAAAATATTATTGTAATTCACCAAAATATTTTTTATTTATTTATCAAATTATATTATATTAAATTATACGTTTTAACCACTTGGTGGAATTGGCAGACGTTCCCTTAGGCATCATAGCGGGTCAAAACCTATGGTCAAAGCATTCTTGAGTATTAATACGCAGCTATAATGCATGTAGGTGATTTTGAAGTAATATTTCATGTCGATATACAATGGTTACAAACTGTTAAAACGAATCTTGATGTTGATATCTTTGTAAGACTGCCGACTCTATAGACCTTATGCGCCAGAGAAACGAGGGCGCAGCCATCTTTAGAATATTGTCTTTTAACTTCCGTTTTTGCGGTCGCTCTATATATTTCTATGGCATTGCTATCCAGGAGTAATTCACTTTTGAAGTGGATTTACTTAATGTAAAGTTAACGAAAGTTATCATGAGGCTTGTAATGTTTGAAGCAGATGTCTTAAAGGGTCATGAAACCCTAAACCAAATTTTCTGAGATTATAACAGAGGTAGGTGTGTTGAACACCATTATAGACAATGTTAGTATCTGTTAGATTTAATAGTAGGGGGAAAATGGTTACATTTGAGTTTTTATCCGCTATTTTCGTCTTCCGGGTTTAAAATCTTCATCGTGTGACGTGGCAGTGCTTTGACTCATCGGTCTCTCATAATTATTAATGAGACTGAGCTTTCATATCCTTGAGAAGACACTGTCTCTTAATTATTCATGACACCACGTGGATCTTTCCAATGACAGACATGTCAAACTGTGATTTTGCGTAGTCGATGAGCGAGGCAATCATTGGACGCAAGCGTTTGTATTCGTGGTGCAATAGTTCAAGTGCGTTGCATATGTTTCCTTGCGATGCTGCCAGGGCTAGACTCTGGCTCCGAGCGGTTGGTTGGCCATCAACCACAGACACATCTGTTGCAAAATTAGACGTTTATGATTAAAAACATTATGCTAATTTCTATGCCAGACTTTTGCCTGCAGAAGGGTTTTTGTTCTTCTCTGCTTAGTTACCTACCATTCTGACACTTCTCCCATCCGCACGGCCTCCGGTACATGTTTTCCTCCACAGTCACGGCAGTGGCTAATGGTTCACATAGATAGGGCAGAGGACCTGCACACCGCCAACTATTATGTCTCTATTTAGCCCTGGGGATTCAGGAGGAGAGAAGTCCTCCACCTCCACAGAGCCCTGCGTACGGCTGCCACTGTACATTTCTATGTCACTGTCCATCTTTATTATTGGGGTTCAGGGGGCGCGTAGATCGAGGCTATGCACGGAAGTTTTTTTTTTAAAGCGGAACATGTATTATTTTCAAATATATGCATTTATAGTGTGTATATAACAACTATACATTTTATAATGACATTATAATTATACATATACATTTAATATGTTTTATTCGATAGAATTCGATTACAGGGCGTTCAGTTACTTTTGAAAGGACATAAATAAGGTGTCAGTGTATTTCATTAGACTTTAACTTTGCCAGCTATAAAAAAAAAAACAAGCATTTTTTACCACAGATTTTTAATGACAGTCGATACGCATGGGCCACTGACCAATGACAGTTATCCCTGCCGTGCCACACCACACCCACTCACTCCCTTCTCACAGCCAGCCACGCCCATTTAAGTTGCATTTTTCAAAAATATTGTGAGCTAGACTTGAGCTGAAAGAGGGGGGTTTCATGACCCTTTAACAAATGTCAGTAGACCGGGAAGATTTTAAAACAAGCCGTTCATTCATAAATACGCAAGATCGTTGTGAAAATACAGACCAGATCTTATTTCAATTGTGTTCTGGCTTGATTTCATTGTGTTGTGAATCATTTGGCGAAGTGATATGGACCAATCAGATTCAAGCATTCAACAGCCCTGTAGTATAATATAATATTACCTGTAACTGGAGCCATACACTGAAGTCCACATCCATTGCTGCAGCATTTCTCATTGTTGGCACAGTCACTGTCATCGGCACACGGCACGAAACGTATCCGGGCACACACTGCTGCTTCATGTTTTACGTTTGGACACACTCCTGGCAGGGGCAGACTGGGCATCTGGTTCACCTGGAGGTTTCCCGGTGGATCGATGTACAACTTGGACTGGTCCATTGCTAAGTAAATATATATAAAGAACGAATTATAGAAAATGTACGTAGCAGCCTATCTTTCCGTCAGCCCAGGCGAATGGCCAGCGCGGCCCACTCGTGTCAAAAATTCAAATCAATTCAGCGTGCTCAGTCTGAGTGCAGCGGTCTAAAAGTGCTCGTCAATGTCGAAATGTTTGATAGCCAATCAAATCGAAGAAGGCGGGATTTACTGTGCACAGAAACCGAGCAGCGCAACACTTTTTAATGCTTGAAGAATCAGAGCTGAGGTTAGCACACGTTTCTTGAGCATTGAATCAGCATATTAAAATGATTTCTGAAAAGTCATGTGACACTGAAGACTGGAGTAATGATGCTGAAAATTTAGCTTTGATCACAGGAATACATTTTGCTAAATGTATCAAAATCTCCTGAAAGTTCAAATACTATAGCCACTAGAAAGGCCCCGTAAAAGCAGTACACATTCTGCACTACATTCTTAGTCTTGGTGAAAACTCTTCTGCTTGGACACATTCCTGGCTTTACTGTTATACAGACACATGACAGAGAAGCCAGATCACTGAATGCTGCATGTCTTTTTGACTGTAAAAAATGATTTGATTTTATAATACCTGTAACTGGAGCCATACACTGAAGTCCACATCCATTGCTGCAGCATTTCTCATTGTTGGCACAGTCACTGTCATCGGCACACGGCACGAAACTTATCCGGGCACACACTGCTGCTTCATATTTTGTGCTTGGACACACTCCTGGATTTGCTGTTATACAGACACATGACAAAGAAGTATCACTGAATGTCTTTTTCACTGGGGTTTTTGGTTCTTTTGCTGTTGTTGCTGAAAAGGACCTTTGAAATAACTGAAATAATTTGGCGAAGTGATATGGACATGTAATGCGGTCAAGATCTGCCTGGAACTACTTTAGCCGTGCGTTTTCCTGAAAATAATTGCACACCTTAGAATCTTCATCAACTTATTAGATTCAAGCATTCAACAGGTCTGTAGTATAATAAAATATAATACCTGTAACTGGAGCCGTACACTGACGTCCACCGCATGCAGTGCTGCAGCATTTCTCATTGTCGGGACACTCACTGTCATCGGCACACAACTCTTCACCCTTCATGAAACACATTACTTCTACAAAGCTTGTGATTGGACACACTCCTGGCTTTGCTGTTATAAAGAAACATGACAGAGAAGACATATCACTGAATGCTGAATACATTTTTCACTGTAAAAAAAAGATTTTTGGAAGTTGGAAATATTATTGGAATACGTTTCACAAGAAATAACCATTTCAGTCTTTATACGTAAAAAAATTTTTTATTCAATGTGTTACTTGCTGTTCTTCTGTTTCTAATTATTTTTTAACTTTTACTAGCAAGTTCTGATCTACAAATGTTTCTGATCTAAAATGCAAATACCTCGGGTCCATTATTCCGTTTATCATTATTTCCCAAAAACATGGACAAAATTAGTTGTTTTTATCCTATTGTTTACTACATTTATTTGCTTGGTAAGTGTTGTCGTGGGTTTTGGTTCTTTTGCTCAGTGGCAAGAGCATGGCGGCGGGCAGAGGAGGCTTGAGCCCCTGCCCCTGTAATCGTGAAAGTGTCCTATTCGGTATCACGGTGCCCTGTGGAACACTTTTTCTTCAATCACCCAATATCACACTCGTAGCTGTGCGATATGGCTGTATATCAGAACGCTGTGATACCTGTGATTAGTTGCATCCTATTTGAGCGTACGCTGGTGTGTCTGACTGCCGCTGCTCTGCGGCTTGATCCTTTTGAACTTCGACCAGCAGTCGACCCCAGGCCGCTGCAAGCCTATCCAAGCACAAGCCAGCGAGTTTATATTATATAATATTATATTTTGGCGCAACCCTATTTGGATTCAAGGAAACACACGCCTGAACTACCTGATGGCCTTTCATCCACTAAAACTCCAGCTAACCTCGGATGAGGATCGGCACTCGCTGGCTTGTGTTACAGTAGGAGAAAGGCCTGGTTGTGGTGGTATTACAGAGGATGAAGTCCCTTCTGCTCACTGCTCTTGTATGTTACAGCTGTTTTACTTAGCCGTTTCTACCTTGCTGCCTCGGCTCTTCGATATTATATCTGTCCAATTATGGCTATCTTTTACTCATCTCTGGATCTGCATAATCTGAACTCTTCATATTGTCTTCCTGTGGACATATATAATATATATATATATATATATATATATATATATATATATATATATATATATATATATATATATATATATAATCAGTGTGCTTACTTGGAAATTATACGCCATCCTTGATATGTCCACCGGGGATCTCACCGGTGATTTTATTAAACAATTCTCTGAGTTCCTCTCTAATATTGTATCTCATTGTGAAAGATTGAAAAGTTTCATTAAGGCATAAAAACTTTAGAAGGACAGCAAAGGTGAATATTAAAGTCTCCAAGAATCAACAGTCTGTCACAATCAGTTTTTAGTCCTACTCACAGTCAGGGGCACACAATGGATTTGGTGTTGCCACATGGTTTCCCCATAACAAATCTGAGAGTGATTGATGCTGCTATCGCTGACTATTTGCCAATTTTGTTGCGGAACAATTAGTTAATGCGTTCATGACCTCAAGGCGAGATTATTGTAATGCTCTACTGGGTGGTTGCCCTGCACGCTTAAACAAACTACAGCTAGTTCAAAACGCAGCAGCTCGGGTTCTTTCCAGAACCAGGAAGTATGACCATATTAGCCCCGTTCTGTCAACACTGCATTGGCTGCCTATTAAACATCGTATACATTTTAAAATATTGCTAATTACTTACAAAGCACTAAATGGTTTAGCTCTGCAGTGCTTGAGCGAGCTCTTAACGCATTATAGTCCTTCACGTCTATTGCGATCTCAAAATTCCGGCCAGTTAAAAATACCTAGAATATCAAAATCGACTGCTGGCGGTAGATCCTTTTCCTATTTAGCACCAAAACTTTGGAACAGTCTTTCTACCATTGTCCGGAAGAGCAGACACACTCTGTCAGTTCAAAGCTAGATTAAAGACACATCTCTTTGACCTAGCATTCACATAATGCATAATAGACTCTTCCTGATGTACTATCCTGATGTACTCGTTACATCATAAGAAGAATGGCGTCTACGCTAATTTTAGTGTCTTTGTTTATCCCGAGGTTTACTGCAGTCCACCGGATCCAGGCCGTATTCAGATCTGACGAAGGACCTTCGCCTGGACCCGATGTCAATGCAGTCCTGAAGTGTCAACTAGTCTCTCCCCAGTGAAGGCCTCCTTCCCTTTAACTCTATACAAATAAAATGTTGTCGGGATAATTCCGGTTTGCGTGGCTACGCAGACGCAACAAAAATTTCTGTATTATACATTTTTAAGGCCAGACAAGTAGTTTGTTGAGAGTTGATGTGTGAAGGACTACACGCCTGTGCACATATATATTCAAACGTGCATCCTTATGGACTGAACACGTGATGCACATGTGCGTGCCGTCTGCGTTTTCGCGGGTTTGCGTTTTTTGAGGTTTGCGCAAAGATAACGAATAATCGTTTGCACCTTCGAACCTATTTCAGGGAGTGCGTTTCTCGAGACACCAGGCACTGTTTTGTGCGGATGGGTGGGCGGAGCTCGTTAAGGGTTTTTCTGTTAGAACGGTGTCGTGTTAGCGGCCCCTAAGTTAATAACTAATGATCTTCGCAACTGAAGTGAATCAATCAAAACTAACTTTAGCAGGACAATAATTTTATTCTAGAGCTCTTTTATTCTGTGGCAAAGCCTAAACAATCTGTTACGGTTATTTCTATTATCACTGTAAAGCTGCTTTGAAACAATCCATACTGTTAAAAGCGCTTTATAAATGAAGGTGACTTGACTTGACTTTCTATAACTCTTCCAGCTGCGCTGAAGACATGCTCGCTACTACTGCTGCTGGCGGGGACACTAAACAGAGCAAGCCAGTCTTGACAGTTGCAGTAACAGGGTCTCGTGTTGTTTCCACCAGCACAGCACATCTAGTCCATCACCTTCCATGATGGGATTGAGGCGCATGTAATGCTGTACTTCATCGTTATCCTCCTCCTGCTCCACAATGTTTTCCCACTCTTCCTCAAACTCGGCCAGCACTCTCTTCTTTGCTGCGTAGCCTGCAGCAACATGATTTTTCTCTTAATGTTCTCCATTGCACATGAGGTGAATCATGGGTCGTGCCGCCGGGAAAACTTCTGTGTGCGTGAGCAGACTGTCATGTGTCAGTCATATGTCAGTGTGATAGGTTATAAAATGTCTTTCTATGTTTGTTTTTCCATCGTCAACTTCTCATATTTTCTTTTAATTACTGTCTAAAATATAAAAAGAAGGATAAGCCTAAAACAGGCCCAAGGCCCGGCCCACGTGTGAACTATGACGTGAAAATTGGCCCGAAGCCCGGCCCTAGGGGCGTAAACAAGTCGGGGCCAAATGCAGGGCTTTAATCCACTCTCTTATAACATCACGTCTGGACTACTGTAATTCCCTGTACTGTGGCCTGCCTCAAACTGCGGCCTCTCGCCTGCAAATTGTTCAAAATGCTGCAGCGAGACTTCTTACTGGCACAAAAAAGTACGAAAATTACATTTCTCCCAATTTAGACTTTACATTGGCTTCCTGTAAAGTTTAGAATTGATTTTAAAATTGTTGTTTTGTGTAATAATAATAATAATTTGTTACATTTTATATAGCGCTTTTTCTGAGACCTCAAAGCGCTTTACATAGAAGGGGGGGGGATCTCCTCAACCACCACCAATGTGCAGCATCCACTTGGATGATGTGACGGCAGCCATATTGCGCCAGAACGCCCACCACACACCAGTTTACTGGTGGAGAGGAGACAGTGATGAAGCCAATCAGTACATGGGGATGATTAGGAGGCCATGATGGACAGAGGCCACTGGGCATATTTTGGCCAGGGTGCCGGGGTTACACCCCTACTCTTTCGAAAGGACATTCTGGGATTTTTAATGACCACAGTGAGTCAAGACCTCGGTTTAACGTCTCATCCGAAGGACGGTGCTCTTCGGAAGTATAGTGTCCCCGTCACTACACTGGGGCGTTAGGACCCGCACAGACCACAGGGTGAGCGCCCCCTGCTGGCCTCACTAACACCACTACCAGCAGCAACCTTAATTTCCCAGGAGTCTCCCATCCAGGTACTAACCAGGCTGAGCCCTGCTTAGCTTCAGTGGGCAACCGGTCTTGGGCTACAGGGTGATATGGCTGCTGGCCATATCGTGTACAAGGCTTAATCTGGTGTTGCACCAAAATACGTTTGTGACCTTCTGATTCCTTACTCTTGCCAAAGAACACTTAGCTAGGTCTGGTAATCAGCATCTCTTATTTGTTCTCTCTGGCTTTTGATTAGATTAAATTAGTTAAAGTTTTTTTTTTATTATATCTTGTTTAATGGGTTTATATTTTGTATGCTGCATGGTTTCTTTTTATGCTTTCTTTTTATATGCTCAATGTTTTATTGTACAGCGCTTTGGTGCAAGTTGCTTTTAAATGTGCTATAGAAATACATTTTGTATTATAATATAATATAATATAAAATAAAAATACCTGTAACTGGAGCCATACACTGACGTCCACATCCATTGCTGCAGCATTTCTCATTGTTGGCACAGTCACTGTCATCGGCACACGACACGAAACGTATCCGGGCACACATTGCTGCTTCATATTTTATGATTGGACACACTCCTGGCTTTGCTGTTATACAGACACATGACAGAAAAGCCAGATCACTGAATGTCTTTTTCACTGGGGCGTTTGGTTCTTTTGCTGTTGTTGCTAAAAAGGACCTTTGAAATAACTGAAATCATTTGGCAAAGTGATATGGACATGTGATGCGGTCAAGACCTGCCTGGAACTACTTTAGTCGTGCGTTTCCCTCAAAATACTGTAATTACACACCTTAGAATCTTCGTCAACCAATCAGATTCAAGCATTCAACAGGCCTGTAGTATATTATAATATAATATAATATAATATAATATAATATAATATAATATAATATAATATAATATAATATAATATAATACCTGTAACTGGAGCCGTACACTGACGTCCACCGCATGCAGTGCTGCAGCATTTCTCATTGTTGGGACACTCACTGTCATCGGCACACGATACTAACCCCTTCATGAAACACTTTGCTGCTTCATAATTTCTGCTTGGACACACTCCTGGGTTTGCTGTTATACAGACACATGACAGAGAAGCCAGATCACTGAATGCTGAATGTCTTTTTCACTGCAGTTTTTGGTTCTTTTTCTGTTGTAGGCTTGAAGGACCTTTGAAATAACTAAAATCATTTGGCGAAGTGATATGGACATGTAATGCGGTCAAGACCTGGAACTACTTTAGCCGTGCATTTCCCTCAAAATAATTGCACACCTTAGAATCTTTGTCAACCAATCAGATTCAATCATTCATCAGCTCATTAGATGAGATCTCTAAGACTGTCAGATAGAGAGACATATAAAAAGTGCAGAGCGGTGGGTCCCTAGGAGGACCAGGATTGAAAACCACTATTTTTGACCATACCAGAGCATTGTGTTATATAGACTGATGTATTGAACTTTAGAGATATTAAACTGTGCCTCAATGTAAGCTACTGTATAAGAGCTGTGTAAAAATTCTTCAAAATCCTTTACTATTTGCCATTTGCAAGGAAAGACAAATCATAACGTAAAGTCATTCATAAAGTCACGTATGGCAGTCATTCATTAATGTTAATAAGCATTTCAATAAAAAATTTGAATAGTATTTATATTTCTGTATTGTGTTATATTTTTATTTTAATAAGTGCTGTTAAAAATAGTTCTGTGAATAATGAGCTGGTGGTTTATTTTTTGTGGACCGGTTGTGGTGGGCCGCTCTGTGCCAGAAAGTCCAGGGCCACTATATAGCCCCAGTCTGCCCTATAATATAATATAATAAAATGTAATATTACCTGTAACTGGAGCCATACACTGAAGTCCACATCCATTGCTGCAGCATTTCTCATTGTTGGCACAGTCACTGTCATCGGCACACGGCACGAAACGTATCCGGGCGCACACTGCTGCTGCATATTTTCTGATTGGACACACTCCTGGGTTTGCTGTTATACAGACACATGACAAAGTGCATAAAAGAGATTCAGATTATCAATGTAGATTAAAAGTAACACGGATAACATTAAATACATATTTTTCTCTCAGTTTAAACTTTGATTAGTCACTCAAACCTTTATCTAAACCTCTCACCGTCGGTCGCGCATACACGGCATGTTTTGTAGTTTTTTAACAATTTTTACTCGTGATCGTAGTTCCTCTAAGCAATATTAGCCTTTAGTTTAGAGTGTGCACGGATCCACACTTCGAGAATCCACCAGAAATAGTAGACCACCCGCGGACTTCTGACATACTCTTTTCAACATATATGCTTTGGGACACACTTATTTTAATCTCACACTGTTTAGGATGGATAGTACCTGTATGGACATTGAGACGCAGGGCTACTTTCTGTACGATCTGAATTTCTGTGTTTTGAATTCTAGAAAACTGAATTTGAAGTTCTGAATTTCTTCTTCATCTTGAAAACGTGAATCTGTATTTTTTTAAACTGGATATATGCAGTCTAAAAATTCAGAACAACAACAACATCAACAACAAAAAACAGCTGTTTGAAAATACATGTCTATAAAATTCAGCCATAAAAATATTTCAATTCATTAAATTTCAAATGTTCAATATTTGCTTAAAGAAATCAAATTCAGAACTACAGTATTTAAAATTCCACATAATATTCAATTTTGTTAGATTACACTTGTCAATAATTCAAATGTACACAATTCAAATTCAAACAATTTTGTCATATTATAAGCTCCATATTGGTCAGTGTTGTCGTGGGTTTTGGTTCTTTTTTCTGTTGTAGGCTGTAAGGTATGATGGCCCAGTAGTGCACAACACAACGAAATTTAAAAAGCAAACATAAGTTCACAACATAATGGAAATTAGCCACAACACAACGAAATAAAGCCACAACATAACGGAAATGCTCCCGACCACTAGAGGGCTCTCAGAGCGCAGTAAAGTTAGTTTTCCTTTCCACTGTTCTATAGAGTCGGACTCGGCAGTCTAAAAAAATATATATCAACACCACGATTAGTTTTAACAGTATGTAACCATTGTATTTCAACATGAAATATTCATTCAAAATCACCTACATGCATTATAGCTGCATATTATAAATGCTTTGACACGATACCACAGCGCATGATGCCTAACGGAACGTCTGCCAATTCCACCAAGTGGTTAAACCCATAGACCGTAAAATGATATGGACGTAGTGTCTGTGACGTCACCCGTAGGTTTCTGAAGAGCATTTTTAAAGCCCAAAGTGGGCGGAGCCGGCCGTCGCCATCTTGGCAGTGCGTCACTCCCAGATAACCGAAAATGGGCAAAGAAGCGTGATTAGCTGAGGTGACGTGACGGCTAACAGACAGCAGACAAACGACTAGTAGTGACAGCAGAGCAATCTGTCACTCAAGAGGCCACACCCTTAATTATGCAGAACTTTAAGGCTTAATATAATTTAAACAGATGAGTTATAAAAATATTCACCCCCCTCACAGTTGTCATGAAGGGCAAAATTAGCTATATAGACCAAAACCACTTTTTGCACTGGGCTGTAAACTAATCTTTTTCAGCCATACAGTTGGGCATATTATCATGGGGGGACTATGGGATGGACTCTTTTGCATCCAGTCTCTAGCGGCCAGTTGATGAATTGCAGTTTAAGTCACTTTAGTGTTAGTTTCAAGAGAGACGGGAAGGTTTGGTAAATGTAAAGATTGAATCCTATACTGGAGGCAAGCTGGTTGAGAGCCCAAATGTAACTTTAATTCCAAAATCAAACATAAAAGAGAGGCATGGAACTCAGAACTCAAAACAAGAACCTGGACAAACATTCAGTTACACAAAACAATACTACTAGACAAGGGACACCTGTGAACAATTAAACAATGAACACATGACAACAGACAAGGGAACGCACGGCAGGATCACATGACTAGAACAGGGGATCACATGACAGACAAGAACCAGGAACAAGAAACAAAACCCAAATCGTGACATAGCCCCCCCTCTATGGGCGGCTCCCAACGCCCATCAAAACCCAAAAAACAATCGTTCAGGAGGGTGGTGCAGTGAAGGTGGTCTTGGGGGAGGGATGGAGGGCCAGGCCCGTGCAGGGGAACGTGACCAGGACATGGCAATGGCGGACCTGGGCCGTGGAGCGTGGGCCGTGGAATCAATAAAACGAGGATCAATATCAGCGTGGCGTTTTCGAGACATTATAACATTATAACTTTCAACACACTCAAATATAGTTTAGTGTCTCATGAACTGTCTAATAATAAAAATAAAAGTCTAATAAACTGGCCTGCGTGAATATTAATTCAGCACTTGCGGGTAGTTCGGTAGAATTAAAAGTCCTCATTCCTTTATATCCGCAGGGCTCACGTGTGGCGCTGATATCGGTCTCACATTAGCAATCGCGCACTGCTTCATACCACAGTCATGTTAAAAATATCAATGTATTCAATTATCTATAAACATTGTTAGATTATTCGGCTTGACGACAAGTTCCATAATTCCGCTTATGCGTCATCAACCTACGCCTTTGTTATTGTAAGAGGTTAGCGACCCCTAGCGGCGAAAAAATGACATATTGTATCTTTAAAGCAGATGTCTTAACAAATGTAAGTAGACCGGGAATATTTTAAAACGAGCCGTTCATTCATAAATACGCAAGATCGTTGTGAAAATACAGACCAGATCTTATTTCAATTGTGTTGTGGCTTGATTTCATTGTGTTGTGAATCATTTGGCGAAGTGATATGGACCAATCAGATTCAAGCATTCAACAGCCCTGTAGTTTAATATAATAATATAATATATTACCTGTAACTGGAGCCATACACTGAAGTCCACATCCATTGCTGCAGCATTTCTCGTTGTTGGCACAGTCACTGTCATCGGCACACGGCACGAAACGTATCCGGGCACACACTGCTGCTGCATATTTTCTGCTCGGACACACTCCTGGCGGGGGCAGACTGGGCATCTGGTTCACCTGGAGGTTTCCCGGTGGATCGATGTACAACTTGGACTGGTCCATTGCTAAGTAAATATATATAAAGAGCGAATTATAGAAAATGTAAATAGCATATCTTTCCGTCAGCCCAGACAAAAGGCCAGCGCGGCCCACTCGTGTCAAAAATGCGTGCTCAGTCTGAGTGCAGCGGTCTAAAAGCGCTCATCAATGTCGAAATGTTTGAGATCAAATCAAAGAAGACAACCAAATCGAAGAAGGCGGGATTTACTGTCCACAGAAACCGAGCAGCGCGGCAATTTTTAAAGGGGTGGTTGATTATGATTTCACTTTTTTAACTTTATTTATTGTGTAATGTTGCTGTTTGAGCATAAACAACATCTTCAAAGTTACAATGCTCAAAGTTCAAAGCAAAGGGAGATATTTGCTTTTAAAGAAATTGCTTTTTAAGGACTACAACAAACGGCTGGTAGGGACTTCATGACATTGCTCCAGGGTTAGTGACATCACCAACCCTAGAATTGAACCGAAACAAGGTTGTAAACAATAAGACCCACAAATGCATTGACTAGCGCCGTCATGGGAAATCCTCTTAACTGTTAAAAGGACAAAGACAAAGATTTCACTTGCAGCGGACATTCAAACTGATTTTGTGAATATTATTATAAGATTGACCAGAAGAATATCCAACGCATTCTCATCCTTGGGCGTCATATACTGACGCTTTTGACAAATCGTCTACATCCAACGCACATGGCAACCTTTAGATATGACGCAAGCCGTCGATATGACGCAGAAGCATAAAAAGGCCTTTAGCGTCAATATGACACGCACAGAGCTTTGTTCGGTTATGGTTGGGTTTAGGTCTGGGGTAGGGTTAGGGTTAGACCGCTAGGAGGCGCCTTCTGGCCCATATCTATCTGCGTCTCATATTGACGCTAAAGGGTGCCATGTGCGTTGGATGTAGACGATTTGTCAAAAGCGTCAGTATATGACGCCTTGGGATGAGATCAGCTAGATGCAGGTAATGACCTCGTTTTGTCGATCTATCTCTCATAATATTTGACATAAAACAATAAGCTTCAATGAAGAGACTCAGCGTTCCTGCGTTGCTATTTCTAAAGTGACGCTTTACAATTCGTAACGGAGGCTTGGGCTCAACTGTCAAACCGTCAACTTGAGATTTGAATCCGTGGCGGAAGGAAGTAGTTCTGCACAAAAGAGGGGTTTTAAAGACACTCTATTGTTGTTTCTTATTTATTTACACACTTGTGCCGTCAAACTATTGTACAAACCCAAAATCACACTGGTAGCCGTGCGATATGGATGTATATCAGAACGCTGTGATTACCTACGGCACTCCGCCACAGCCATGCTGATATACAGCCATATCGTACTGCAAGAGTTTAATATAATAATATAATATATTACCTGTAACTGGAGCCATACACTGACGTCCACATCCATTGCTACAGCATTTCTCATTGTTGGCACAGTCACTGTCATTGGCACACGACACGAAACGTATCCAGGCACACACTGCTGCTTCATATCTCGTGCTTGGACACACTCCTGGGTTTGCTGTTATACAGACACATGACAGAGAAGCCAGATCACTGAATGTCTTTTTCACTGGGGCTTTTGGTTCTTTTACTGTTGTTGCTGTAAGGACCTTTGAAATAACTGAAATCATTTGGCGAAGTGATATGGACATGTGATGCGGTCAAGACCTGGAACTACTTTAGCCGTGTGTTTCCCTCAAAAATACTGTAATTGCACACCTTAGAATCTTCGTCAACCAATCAGATTCAAGCATTCAACCGCCCTGGCTGTAGTATAATGTAATGAAATATAATATAATATAATATAATATAATATAATATAATATAATATAATATAATATAATATAATATAATATAATATAATATAATATAATATAATATAATACCTGTAACTGGAGCCGTACACTGACGTCCACCGCATGCAGTGCTGCAGCATTTCTCATTGTTGGGACACTCACTGTCATCGGCACACGATACTAACCCCTTCATGAAACACTTTGCTGCTTCATAATTTCTGCTTGGACACACTCCTGGGTTTGCTGTTATACAGACACATGACAGAGAAGCCAGATCACCGAATGTCTTTTTCACTGCAGTTTTTGGTTCTTTTTCTGTTGTAGGCTTGAAGGACCTTTGAAATAACTGAAATCATTTGACGAAGTGATATGGACATGTAATGTGGTCAAGACCTGGAACTACTTTAGCCGTGCGTTTCCCTCAAAATAATTGCACACCTTAGAATCTTCGTCAACCAATCAGATTCAAGCATTCATCAGCTCATTAGATGAGATCTCTAAGACTGTCAGATAGAGAGACATATAAAAAGTGCAGAGCGGTGGGTCCCTGTAATTTTTAATATAGGCTACCAGGAGGACCAGGATTGAAAAACACTATTTTTGACCATACCAGAGCATTGTGTTATATAGACTGATGTATTGAACTTTAGAGATATTAAACTGTGCCTCTATGTAAAAGAGCTGTGTAAAAATTCTTCAAAATTCTTTACTATTTTACATGTGCAAGGAAAGACAAATCATAATGTAAAGACGTATGCCATTCATTCATTAATGTTAATAAGCATTTCAATTAAAAATGTATATTTCTCTATTGTGTTATATTTTTATGTTAGTAAGTGCTGTTAAAAATAGTTATGTGCATAATGAGCTGGTGGGTTTGTGGTGTGATTTGTTGTGGACCAGTTGTGGTGGGCCGCTCTGTGCTAGAAAGTCCAGGGCCACTTTATAGCCCCAGTCCGCCCTATAATATAATATAATAAAATGTAACATTACCTGTAACTGGAGCCATACACTGAAGTCCACATCCATTGCTGCAGCATTTCTCATTGTTGGCACAGTCACTGTCATCGGCACACGGCACGAAACGTATCCGGGCACACACTGCTGCTTCATATTTTCTGATTGGACACACTCCTGGGTTTGCTGTTATACAGACACATGAAAAAGTGCATAAAAGAGATTCAGATTATCAATGCAGATTAAAAGTAACACGGATAACATTAAATAAATATTTTTCTATCAGTTTAAACTTTGATTAGTCACTCAAACCTTTATCTAAACCTCTCACCGTCGGCCGCGCATATACGCCATGTTTTGTAGGTTTTTTTTAACACTTTTTACTTGTGTTTGTAGTTCCTCCTCCAAAGCGCAATATGTTGTGGCCAATATTAGCCTTTAGTTTAGAGTGTGCACGGATCCAAACTTCGAAAATCCACCAGAATTAGTAGACCACCCGGGGACTTCTGACATACTTTTAACATACTATGCTTTGGGACACACTTATTTTAATCTCACACTGTTTAGGATGGATAGTACCTGTATGGACATTGAGACGCAGGGCTACTTTCTGTACGATCTGAATTTCTGTGTTTTGAATTTTAGAAAACTGAATTTGAAGATCCGAATTTCTTCATCATCTTGAAAACTTGAATGTGTGTTTTTTTTTTAAACTGGATATTTGCAGTCTAAAAATTCAGAAAAAAAACAGCTGTTTGAAAATACATTTCTATAAAATTCAGCCATAAAAACATTTAAATTCATTAAATTTCAAATGTTCAATATTTGTTTAAAGAAATCAAATTCAGAACTACAGTATTTAAAATTCCACATATTCAATTTTGTTAGATTACACTTGTCAATAATTCAAATGTACACAATTCAAATTCAAACAATTTTGTCATATTATAAGCTCCATATTGGTCAGTGTTGTCGTGGGTTTTGGTTCTTTTTTCTGTTGTAGGCTGTAAGGTATGATGGCCCAGTAGTGCACAACACAACGAAATTTAAAAAGCAAACATAAGTTCACAACATAATGGAAATTAGCCACAACACAACGAAATAAAGCCACGACAAAACGGAAATGCTCCCGACCACTAGAGGGCTCTCAGAGCGCAGTAAAGTTAGTTTTCCTTTCCACTGTTCTATAGAGTCGGACTCGGCAGTCTAAAAAAATATATATCAACACCACGATTAGTTTTAACAGTATGTAACCATTGTATTTCAACATGAAATATTCATTCAAAATCACCTACATGCATTATAGCTGCATATTATAAATGCTTTGACACGATACCACAGCGCATGATGCCTAAGGGAACGTCTGCCAATTCCACCAAGTGGTTAAACCCATAGACCGTAAAATGATATGGACGTAGTGTCTATGATGTCACCCGTAGGTTTCTGAAGAGCATTTTTAAAGCCCAAAGTTGGCGGAGCCGGCCGTCGCCATCTTGGCAGTGCGTCACTCCCAGATAACCGAAAATGGGCAAAGAAGCGTGATTAGCTGAGGTGACGTGACAGCTAACAGACAGCAGACAAACGACTAGTAGTGACAGCAGAGCAATCTGTCACTCAAGAGGCCACACCCTTAATTATGCAGAACTTTAAGGCTTAATATAATTTAAACGGATGAGTTATAAAAATATTCACCCCCCTCACAGTTGTCATGAAGGGCAAAATTAGCTATATAGACCAAAACCACTTTTGGCACTGGGCTGTAAACAAATTTTTTTCTGCTGTACAGTTGGGCATATTAAAGGAGAACTCCAGCGCAAAATGAACCTTTGGTCTAATTACACATTGTTACCTAGTCAACCGTTATCTGAGATTTGTTTTCATGATTATCGAATGTAAATAGTTTTATCTCTAAAAACAGTTTAGCCTATAACGCTAGTATAACGCTAGTATATGGGGCATGGAGTAATGACAAATAAAAATCGCTTGTTAATACCACTAACGGCTCAAAATAGCCCCACACTAACACGGTAGCATAATGAGGGTCCCTACCTTCAAACCGAAGCATTGAGAACTTTGACAGTGTCCAGACAGTTTAATAAGAAGATATTTTATACATACAGTCAACTTCACGTATACAAGCAGAAGCCATCTTTGAAAAACAGACTCGATCAGTCAATCAACGAAACGCCGATCTAAATGCGCTGGACCATATGAGATTCTACACAGTTCAGCGCATTTGGATCGGCGTTTCGTTGATTGACTGATCGAGTCTGTTTTTCAAAGATGGCTTCTGCTTGTATACGTGAAGTTGACTGTATGTATAAAATATCTTCTTATTAAACTGTCTGGACACTGTCAAAGTTCTCAATGCTTCGGTTTGAAGGTAGGGACCCTCATTATGCTGCTGTGTTAGTGTGGGGCTATTTTGAGCCTTGTTAGTGGTATTAACAAGCGATTTGTATTTGTCATTACTCTATGCCCAATATACTAGCATTATAGCGTTATAGGCTAAACTGTTTTTAGAGATAAAACTATTTACATCCGATAATCATGAAAACAAATCTCAGATAACGGTTGACTAGGTAACAATGTGTAATTAGACCAAAGGTTCATTTTGCGCTGGAATTCTCCTTTAACCCGGGGGGACTATGGGATGGACTCTTTTGCATCCAGTCTCTAGCGGCCAGTAGATGAATTGCAGTTTAAGTCACTTTAGTGTTAGTTTCAAGAGAGACGGGAAGGTTTGGTTAATGTAAAGATTGAATCCTATACTGGAGGCAAGCTGGTTGAGAGCCCAAATGTAACTTTAATTCCAAAATCAAACATAAAAGAGAGGCATGGAACTCAGAACTCAAAACAAGAACCTGGACAAACATTCAGTTACACAAAACAATACTACTAGACAAGGGACACCTGTGAACAATGAACCAATGACAACATGACAACAGACATGGGAACGCACGGCAGGATCACATGACTAGAACAGGGTATCACATGACAGACAAGAACCAGGAACAAGAAACAAAACCCAAATCGTGACATAGCCCCCCCTCTATGGGCGGCTCCCAACGCCCATCAAAACCCAAAAAACAATCGTTCAGGAGGGTGGTGCAGTGAAGGTGGTCTTGGGGGAGGGATGGAGGGCCAGGCCCGTACAGGGGAACGTGACCAGGACATGGCAATGGCGGACCTGGGCCGTGGAGCGTGGGCCGTGGAATCAATAAAACGAGGATCAATATCAGCGTGGCGTTTTCGAGACATTATAACATTATAACTTTCAACACACTCAAATATAGTTTAGTGTCTAATAAACTGTCTAATAATAAAAATAAAAGTCTAATAAACTGACCTGTGTGAGTATTAATTCAGCACTTGCGGGTAGTTCGGTAGAATTAAAAGTCCTCATTCCTTTATATCCGCAGGACTCACGTGTGGCGCTGATATCGGTCTCACATTAGCAATCGCGCACTGCTTCATACCACAGTCATGTTAAAAATATCAATGTATTCAATTATCTATAAACATTGTTAGATTATTCGGCTTGACGACAAGTTCCATAATTCCGCTTATGCATCATCAACCTACGCCTTTGTTATTGTAAGAGGTTAGCGACCCCTAGCGGCGAAAAAAATTACATATTGTATCTTTAAAGCAGATGTCTTAACAAATGTAAGTAGACCGGGAATATTTTAAAATGAGCCGTTCATTCATAAATACGCAAGATCGTTGTGAAAATACAGACCAGATCTTATTTCAATTGTGTTGTGACTTGATTTCATTGTGTTGTGAATCATTTGGCGAAGTGATATGGACCAATCAGATTCAAGCATTCAACAGCCCTGTAGTATAATATATAATATAATATTACCTGTAACTGCAACCATACACTGAAGTCCACATCCATTGCTGCAGCATTTCTCGTTGTTGGCACAGTCACTGTCATCGGCACACGGCACGAAACGTATCCGGGCACACACTGCTGCTGCATATTTTAATCTTGGACACACTCCTGACGGGGGAAGACTGGGCATCTGGTTCACCTGGAGTTTTCCCGGTGGATCGCTGTACAACTTGGACTGGTCCATTGCTAAGTAAATATATATAAAGAACGAATTATAGAAAATGTAAATAGCATATCTTTCCGTCAGCCCAGACAAAAGGCCAGCGCGGCCCACTCGTGTCAAAAATGCGTGCTCAGTCTGAGTGCAGCGGTCTAAAAGCGCTCATCAATGTCGAAATGTTTGAGATCAAATCAAAGAAGACAACCAAATCGAAGAAGGCGGGATTTACTGTCCACAGAAACCGAGCAGCGCGGCAATTTTTAAAGGGGTGGTTGATTATGATTTCACTTTTTTAACTTTATTTATTGTGTAATGTTGCTGTTTGAGCATAAACAACATCTTCAAAGTTACAATGCTCAAAGTTCAAAGCAAAGGGAGATATTTGCTTTTAAAGAAATTGCTTTTTAAGGACTACAACAAACGGCTGGTAGGGACTTCATGACATTGCTCTAGGGTTAGTGACATCACCAACCCTAGAATTGAACCGAAACAAGGTTGTAAACAATAAGACCCACAAATGCATTGACTAGCGCCGTCATGGGAAATCCTCTTAACTGTTAAAAGGACAAAGACAAAGATTTCACTTCCGGCGGACATTCAAACTGATTTTGTGATTATTATTATATGATTTACCAGAAGAATATCAGCTAGATGCAGGTAATGCACTCGTTTTGACGATCTATCTCTCATAATACTCTACATAAAACAATAAGCTTCAATGAAGAGACTCAGTGTTCCTGCGTTGCTATTTCTAAAGTGACGCTTTACAATTAGTAACGGAGGCTTGGGCTCAACTGTCAAACTGTCAACTTGAGATTTGAATCCGTGGCGGAAGGAAGTAGTTCTGCACAAAAGAGGGGTTTTAAAGACACTCGATTGTTGTTTCTTATTTATTTACACACTTGTACCGTTAAACTATTGTACAAACCCAAAATCGCACTGGTAGCCGTGCGATATGGATGTATATCAGAACGCTGTGATTACCTACGGCACTCCGCCACAGCCATGCTGATATACAGCCATATCGTACTGCAAGAGTTTAATATAATAATATAATAAATTACCTGTAACTGGAGCCATACACTGAAGCCCACATCCATTGCTACAGCATTTCTCATTGTTGGCACAGTCACTGTCATTGGCACACGACACGAAACGTATCCAGGCACACACTGCTGCTTCATATCTCGTGCTTGGACACACTCCTGGGTTTGCTGTTATACAGACACATGACAGAGAAGCCAGATCACTGAATGTCTTTTTCACTGGGGCTTTTGGTTCTTTTACTGTTGTTGCTGTAAGGACCTTTGAAATAACTGAAATCATTTGGCGAAGTGATATGGACATGTGATGCGGTCAAGACCTGGAACTACTTTAGCCGTGTGTTTCCCTGAAAATACTGTAATTGCACACCTTAGAATCTTCGTCAACCAATCAGATTCAAGCATTCAACCGCCCTGGCTGTAGTATAATGTAATGAAATATAATATAATATAATATAATACAATATAATATAATATAATATAATATAATATAATATAATATAATATAATATAATATAATACCTGTAACTGGAGCCGTACACTGACGTCCACCGCATGCAGTGCTGCAGCATTTCCCATTGTTGGGACACTCACTGTCATCGGCACACGATACTAACCCCTTCATGAAACACTTTGCTGCTTCATAATTTCTGCTTGGACACACTCCTGGGTTTGCTGTTATACAGACACATGACAGAGAAGCCAGATCACTGAATGTCTTTTTCACTGGGGCTTTTGGTTCTTTTTCTGTTGTAGGCTTGAAGGACCTTTGAAATAACTGAAATCATTTGACGAAGTGATATGGACATGTAATGTGGTCAAGACCTGGAACTACTTTAGCCGTGCGTTTCCCTCAAAATAATTGCACACCTTAGAATCTTCGTCAACCAATCAGATTCAAGCATTCATCAGCTCATTAGATGAGATCTCTAAGACCGTCAGATAGAGAGACATATAAAAAGTGCAGAGCGGTGGGTCCCTGTAATTTTTAATATAGGCTACCAGGAGGACCAGGATTGAAAAACACTATTTTTGATCATACCAGAGCATTTTGTTATATAGACTGATGTATTGAACTTTAGAGATATTAAACTGTGCCTCTATGTAAAAGAGAGGTGTAAAAATTCTTCAAAATTCTTTACTATTTGCCATGTGCAAGGAAAGACAAATCATAATGTAAAGACGTATGCCATTCATTCATTAATGTTAATAAGCATTTCAATTAAAAATTTATATTTCTCTATTGTGTTATATTTTTATGTTAGTAAGTGCTGTTAAAAATAGTTATGTGCATAATGAGCTGGTGGTGTGATAATGAGCTGGAGGTGTAATGAGCTCCAGCATAATGAGCTGGAGGTGTAATAAACCTATGGTGTGATTTGTTGTGGACCAGTTGTGGTGGGCTGCTCTGTGCTAGAAAGTCCAGGGCCACTTTATAGCCCCAGTCTGCCCTATAATATAATATAATAAAATGTAATATTACCTGTAACTGGAGCCATACACTGAAGTCCACATCCATTGCTGCAACATTTCTCATTGTTGGCACAGTCACTGTCATCGGCACACGGCACGAAGTGTATCCGGGCACACACTGCTGCTTCATATTTTCTGATTGGACACACTCCTGGGTTTGCTGTTATACAGACATATGAAAAAGTGGATAAAAGAGATTCAGATTATCAATGCAGATTAAAAGTAACACGGATAACATTAAATAAATATGTTTCTATCAGTTTAAACTTTGATTAGTCACTCAAACCTTTATCTAAACCTCTCACCGTCCTGGTAGCGCATATACGCCATGTTTTGTAGTTTTTTAACACTTTTTACTTGTGTTTGTAGTTCCTCCTCCAAAGTGCAATATGTTGTGGCCAATATTAGCCTTTAGTTTAAAGTGTGCACGGATCCACACTTCGAGAATCCACCAGAATTAGTAGACCACCCGGGGACTTCTGACATACTTTTAACATACTATGCTTTGGGACACACTTATTTTAATCTCACACTGTTTAGGATGGATAGTACCTGTATGGACATTGAGACGCAGGGCTACTTTCTGTACGATCTGAATTTCTGTGTTTTGAATTTTAGAAAACTGAATTTGAAGTTCCGAATTTCTTCTTCATCTTGAAAACTTGAATGTGTATTTTTTTTTTACTGGATATTTGCAGTCTAAAAATTCAGAAAAAAAACAGCTGTTTGAAAATACATGTCTATAAAATTCAGCCATAAAAACATTTAAATTCATTAAATTTCAAATGTTCAATATTTGTTTAAAGAAATCAAATTCAGAACTACAGTATTTCAAATTCCACATAATATTCAATTTTGTTAGATTACACTTGTCAATAATTCAAATGTACACAATTTAATTTCAAACAATTTTGTCATATTATAAGCTCCATATTGGTCAGTGTTGTCGTGGGTTTTGGTTCTTTTTTCTGTTGTAGGCTGTAAGGTATGATGGCCCAGTAGTGCACAACACAACGAAATTTAAAAAGCAAACATAAGTTCACAACATAATGGAAATTAGCCACAACACAACGAAATAAAGCCACAACATAACGGAAATGCTCCCGACCACTAGAGGGCTCTCAGAGCGCAGTAAAGTTAGTTTTCCTTTCCACTGTTCTATAGAGTTGGACTCGGCAGTCTAAAAATATATATATATATCAACACCACGATTAGTTTTAACAGTATGTAACCATTGTATTTCAACATGAAATATTCATTCAAAATCACCTACATGCATTATAGCTGCATATTATAAATGCTTTGACACGATACCACAGCGCATGATGCCTAAGGGAATGTCTGCCAATTCCACCAAGTGGTTAAACCCATAGACCGTAAAATGATATGGACGTAGTGTCTGTGACGTCACCCGTAGGTTTCTGAAGAGCATTTTTAAAGCCCAAAGTGGGCGGAGCCGGCCGTCGCCATCTTGGCAGTGCGTCACTCCCAGATAACCGAAAATGGGCAAAGAAGCGTGATTAGCTGAGGTGACGTGACGGCTAACAGACAGCAGACAAACGACTAGTAGTGACAGCAGAGCAATCTGTCACTCAAGAGGCCACACCCTTAATTATGCAGAACTTTAAGGCTTAATATAATTTAAACAGATGAGTTATACAAATATTCACCCCCCTCACAATTGTCATAAAGGGCAAAATTAACTATATAGACCAAAACCACTTTTGGCACTGGGCTGTAAACAAATCTTTTTCTGCTGTACAGTTGGGCATATTAAAGGAGAACTCCAGCGCAAAATGAACCTTTGGTCTAATTACACATTGTTACCTAGTCAACCGTTATCTGAGATTTGTTTTCATGATTATCGAATGTAAATAGTTTTATCTCTAAAAACAGTTTAGCCTATAGCGCTAGTATAACGCTATATAGTATAGTAATGACAAATAAAAATCGCTTGTTAATACCACTAACAAGGCTCAAAATAGCCCCACACTAACACGGTAGCATAATGAGGGTCCCTACCTTCAAACCGAAGCATTGAGAACTTTGACAGTGTCCAGACAGTTTAATAAGAAGATATTTTATACATACAGTCAACTTCACGTATACAGAAGCCATCTTTGAAAAACAGACTCGATCAGTCAATCAACGAAACGCCGATCCAAATGCGCTGAACTGTGTAGAACAGGGGTTCCCAATCCTGCTCCTGGCGATCGACTGTCCTGCACAGTTCATCTCCAACCCTAATCAAACACACCTGAAGCAATCAATTAAGGTCTTCAGAGCACGTCATGATCACTTGAAAATTAAAGGCAGGTGTGTTTGATTAGGGTTGGAGATGAACTGTGCAGGACAGTCGATCACCAGGAGCAGGATTGGGAACCCCTGTTCTACACAGTTCAGCGCATTTGGATCGGCGTTTCGTTGATCGACTGATCGAGTCTGTTTTTCAAAGATGGCTTCTGCTTGTATACGTGAAGTTGACTGTATGTATAAAATATCTTCTTATTAAACTGTCTGGACACTGTCAAAGTTCTCAATGCTTCGGTTTGAAGGTAGGGACCCTCATTATGCTACCGTGTTAGTGTGGGGCTATTTTGAGCCTTGTTAGTGGTATTAACAAGCGATTTTTATTTGTCATTACTCTATGCCCAATATACTAGCGTTATACTAGCGTTATAGGCTAAACTGTTTTTAGAGATAAAACTATTTACAGTCGATAATCATGAAAACAAATCTCAGATAACGGTTGACTAGGTAACAATGTGTAATTAGACCAAAGGTTCATTTTGCGCTGGAGTTCTCCTTTAACCCGGGGGGACTATGGGATGGACTCTTTTGCATCCAGTCTCTAGCGGCCAGTTGATGAATTGCAGTTTAAGTCACTTTAGTGTTAGTTTCAAGCAGGGTGGGAAATTAACTTTTTTGTCCACCAGCCACAGTGGCTGGTGGATGCCCAATTTTACCAGCCACTTATATTTTTTACCAGCCACTTTTTCCGGAATTCTAATTGCAAGAAAGAAATTGCTTCAATACGTTTTTTATTTATTTCAGGGTACCCCCAGGATCCTCCAGCTTAAATTCAAGGCTTTTAAAGACCTTTTTAATACCATTTCAAATGAAATTCAATGCCAACTTCGTACCCATTCCAACATAAGTATGAGGGGAAAATATCAAATCTGTATAAATTTTAAACCCTGGAAAATAATTATGTAGGCTACTATGTAGGCTAGTTGAATTAAATAAAACATTTTATTTAAATGATCAGTCATATTTAATACATACGCAACAGCGTTGTAGTGCGCTTGGTGTGTGTAGGCCAGTGTTCATTTTGGCAACCATTTTTGATTCAGTCTTAGTCTTCAACTTCAGACGAAAATGCTTATGAATGCACACTTTTAGTCATTACTTTTAGTAAACTGCAGTTACTTTATAGCCTGGCTAACGCCAGACCCAATTCTCGTTGAGAGTTAGGGTTAGGGTCCCTAACCCTAACTCTAACCCTTTCAGCGTGAATAAAATCGTGCTGCGCAAAGGCAGTATGGGGAAACCCAGGCTAGTTACTTTAGGTAGCTATTTTATTTGTAGTCTTTAGACAGAAAATGTCATAATTATTATCTCTAGGCCATTCAATTAAGCTTATGATAAATTATTTACCATGCACTCTTTAGCACTTGTGCAATTCTACATATCCCTTTTCCTAAGTTCCGTGGTTCTCCAATGTTTTTGAGTGCCGTACCCCCTCTCTTCCACTTAGACTGCAGTCACACCTTTTCCATTAAGGGACAATATTCGCCCCCTTTAATGCATTTTTCCATTTAATTTTTAACCTTTATAATACCTTTTAAAAATAAATAATGCTTTAAATAAAAACAATGTTCAATAAATATGCAATGTTAAAAAACGTTTAATATTAATAAAAATATTATATTAAAATAGCCAGTAGGTGGCGGTCATCGAGTCATTCATTCATTGAATCTCACGGTTCGTTCAAAGCCACAGATTTCGTTCCAAAATAGAGCAATAAGCCGGACTATACTGTTTTAAATGCAGTACATCACTTAAATGTTACCCTTTTTTTTTTTACTGTTGTATAAAATCAATGTCACATTTGAAATCGTGTGGATATTCGGGAAACATTGCATTCTTGCTCATATATGATCAACATTAAAAACACTGCTGGATATCAGCCTGCATTTTGATCGCAGATTTAGTCGCACAAACAGCGCAAGCGGCTCGTGACAGAACACAGACCGACTGAATGACACTTTAATTTAAGTAGAAAATCTCAAATAAAGATCGCTGAACTCCAGCTTGTCTGTGTTTTCAGATCATCCGCGCTTCAGCAGTGTAGAGAGCGCGCGCGCTATATATATATACACACTTTTTTTTTTATTCTCAGTTTAGCTAACGGTCTCTTTAGCGCCGTGACACACAGCGCTGAAAACCAATCAAAAGAGTTACTCGACAAAAGTTTATTATTGTTACTTAGCAACCGCATTCTTTGACAAAGGCTGTCCAATCCGTACAATGAAATCACTCGCAGCATGTGTTTATTGGTTACTACTTAAATAACGTTACATTCAATGTTAAGTCACTGTAAAGACGCGTTTACGCGCGTATGGTGGTCCTGTCCTGGTCCCTCGGTGGATGCGAATTTTTGCGAACTGTATTCGCTTTTGGTGCGAACGCAACATTATTATAATCCACCCGCCACTGTGGCTGGTATACACAGCAAAGTGACCCGCCACTTTGAAAAAGTACCCGCCCTCGGCGGGTGGCGGGTGCTAATTTCCCACCCTGGTTTCAAGAGAGACGGGAAGGTTTGGTTAATGTAAAGATTGAATCCTATACTGGAGGCAAGCTGGTTGAGAGCCCAAATGTAACTTTAATTCCAAAATCAAACATAAAAGAGAGGCATGGAACTCAGAACTCAAAACAAGAACCTGGACAAACATTCAGTTACACAAAACAATACTACTAGACAAGGGACACCTGTGAACAATTAAACAATGAACACATGACAACAGACAAGGGAACGCACGGCAGGATCACATGACTAGAACAGGGGATCACATGACAGACAAGAACCAGGAACAAGAAACAAAACCCAAATCGTGACATAGCCCCCCCTCTATGGGCGGCTCCCAACGCCCATCAAAACCCAAAAAACAATCGTTCAGGAGGGTGGTGCAGTGAAGGTGGTCTTGGGGGAGGGATGGAGGGCCAGGCCCGTGCAGGGGAACGTGACCAGGACATGGCAATGGCGGACCTGGGCCGTGGAGCGTGGGCCGTGGAATCAATAAAACGAGGATCAATATCAGCGTGGCGTTTTCGAGACATTATAACATTATAACTTTCAACACACTCAAATATAGTTTAGTGTCTAATAAAAGTCTAATAAACTGACCTGTGTGAGTATTAATTCAGCACTTGCGGGTAGTTCGGTAGAATTAAAAGTCCTCATTCCTTTATATCCGCGGGACTCACGTGTGGCGCTGATATCGGTCTCACATTAGCAATCGCGCACTGCTTCATACCACAGTCATGTTCAAAATATCAATGTATTCAATTATCTATAAACATTGTTAGATTATTCGACTTGACGACAAGTTCCATAATTCCGCTTATGCGTCATCAACTTACGCCTTTGTTATTGTAAGAGGTTAGCGACCCCTAGCGGCGAAAAAAATGACATATTGTATCTTTAAAGCAGATGTCTTAACAAATGTAAGTAGACCGGGAATATTTTAAAACGAGTCGTTCATTCATAAATACGCAAGATCGTTGTGAAAATACAGACCAGATCTTATTTCAATTGTGTTGTGGCTTGATTTCATTGTGTTGTGAATCATTTGGCGAAGTGATATGGACCAATCAGATTCAAGCATTCAACAGCCCTGTAGTATAATATATAATATAATATTACCTGTAACTGCAACCATACACTGAAGTCCACATCCATTGCTGCAGCATTTCTCGTTGTTGGCACAGTCACTGTCATCGGCACACGGCACGAAACGTATCCGGGCACACACTGCTGCTTCATATTTTAATCTTGGACACACTCCTGGCGGGGGCAGACTGGGCATCTGGTTCACCTGGAGGTTTCCCGGTGGATCGATGTACAACTTGGACTGGTCCATTGCTAAGTAAATATATATAAAGAGCGAATTATAGAAAATGTAAATAGCATATCTTTCCGTCAGCCCAGACAAAAGGCCAGCGCGGCCCACTCGTGTCAAAAATGCGTGCTCAGTCTGAGTGCAGCGGTCTAAAAGCGCTCATCAATGTCGAAATGTTTGAGATCAAATCAAAGAAGACAACCAAATCGAAGAAGGCGGGATTTACTGTCCACAGAAACCGAGCAGCGCGGCAATTTTTAAAGGGGTGGTTGATTATGATTTCACTTTTTTAACTTTATTTATTGTGTAATGTTGCTGTTTGAGCATGAACAACATCTTCAAAGTTACAATGCTCAAAGTTCAAAGCAAAGGGAGATATTTGCTTTTAAAGAAATTGCTTTTTAAGGACTACAACAAACGGCTGGTAGGGACTTCATGACATTGCTCTAGGGTTAGTGACATCACCAACCCTAGAATTGAACCGAAACAAGGTTGTAAACAATAAGACCCACAAATGCATTGACTAGCGCCGTCATGGGAAATCCTCTTAACTGTTAAAAGGACAAAGACAAAGATTTCACTTCCGGCGGACATTCAAACTGATTTTGTGATTATTATTATATTATTTACCAGAGGAATATCAGCTAGATGCAGGTAATGCACTCGTTTTGACGATCTATCTCTCATAATACTCTACTCTACATAAAACAATAAGCTTCAATGAAGAGACTAAGCGGTCCTGCGTTGCTATTTCTAAAGTGACGCTTTACAATTAGTAACGGAGGCTTGGGCTCAACTGTCAAACTGTCAACTTGAGATTTGAATCCGTGGCGGAAGGAAGTAGTTCTGCACAAAAGAGGGGTTTTAAAGACACTCGATTGTTGTTTCTTATTTATTTACACACTTGTACCGTTAAACTATTGTACAAACCCAAAATCGCACTGGTAACCGTGCGATATGGCTGTATATCAGAACGCTGTGATTACCTACGGCACTCCGCCACAGCCATGCTGATATACAGCCATATCGCACTGCAAGAGTTTAATATAATAATATAATATATTACCTGTAACTGAAGCCATACACTGAAGACCACATCCATTGCTACAGCATTTCTCATTGTTGGCACAGTCACTGTCATCGGCACACGACACGAAACGTATCCAGGCACACACTGCTGCTTCATATCTCGTGCTTGGACACACTCCTGGGTTTGCTGTTATACAGACACATGACAGAGAAGCCAGATCACTGAATGTCTTTTTCACTGGGGCTTTTGGTTCTTTTACTGTTGTTGCTGTAAGGACCTTTGGAATAACTGAAATCATTTGGCGAAGTGATATGGACATGTGATGCGGTCAAGACCTGGAACTACTTTAGCCGTGTGTTTCCCTGAAAATACTGTAATTGCACACCTTAGAATCTTCGTCAACCAATCAGATTCAAGCATTCAACCGCCCTGGCTGTAGTATAATGTAATGAAATATAATATAATATAATATAATATAATATAATATAATATAATATAATATAATACCTGTAACTGGAGCCGTACACTGACGTCCACCGCATGCAGTGCTGCAGCATTTCTCATTGTTGGGACACTCACTGTCATCGGCACACGATACTAACCCCTTCATGAAACACTTTGCTGCTTCATAATTTCTGCTTGGACACACTCCTGGGTTTGCTGTTATACAGACACATGACAGAGAAGCCAGATCACTGAATGTCTTTTTCACTGGAGCTTTTGGTTCTTTTTCTGTTGTAGGCTTGAAGGACCTTTGAAATAACTGAAATCATTTGGCGAAGTGATATGGACATGTAATGCGGTCAAGACCTGGAACTACTTTAGCCGTGCGTTTCCCTCAAAATAATTGCACACCTTAGAATCTTCGTCAACCAATCAGATTCAAGCATTCATCAGCTCATTAGATGAGATCTCTAAGACCGTCAGATAGAGAGACATATAAAAAGTGCAGAGCGGTGGGTCCCTGTAATTTTTAATATAGGCTACCAGGAGGACCAGGATTGAAAAACACTATTTTTGACCATACCAGAGCATTGTGTTATATAGACTGATGTATTGAACTTTAGAGATATTAAACTGTGCCTCTATGTAAAAGAGCTGTGTAAAAATTCTTCAAAATTCTTTACTATTTGCCATGTGCAAGGAAAGACAAATCATAATGTAAAGACGTATGCCATTCATTCATTAATGTTAATAAGCATTTCAATTAAAAATGTATATTTCTCTATTGTGTTATATTTTTATGTTAGTAAGTGCTGTTAAAAATAGCTCTGTGTATAATGAGCTGGTGGGTTTATGGTGTGATTTGTTGTGGACCAGTTGTGGTGGGCCGCTCTGTGCTAGAAAGTCCAGGGCCACTTTATAGCCCCAGTCCGCCCTATAATATAATATAATAAAATGTTATATTACCTGTAACTGGAGCCATACACTGACGTCCACATCCATTGCTGCAGCATTTCTCATTGTTGGCACAGTCACTGTCATCGGCACACGGCACGAAGCGTATCCGGGCACACACTGCTGCTGCATATTTTCTGATTGGACACACTCCTGGGTTTGCTGTTATACAGACACATGAAAAAGTGGATAAAAGAGATTCAGATTATCAATGTAGATTAAAAGTAACACGGATAAAATTAAATAAATATGTTTCTATCAGTTTAAACTTTGATTAGTCACTCAAACCTTTATCTAAACCTCTCACCGTCGGCCGCGATATATACGCCATGTTTTGTAGTTTTTTAACACTTTTTACTTGTGTTTGTAGTTCCTCCTCCAAAGTGCAATATGTTGTGGCCAATATTAGCCTTTAGTTTAAAGTGTGCACGGATCCACACTTCGAGAATCCACCAGAATTAGTAGACCACCCGGGGACTTCTGACATACTTTTAACATACTATGCTTTGGGACACACTTATTTTAATCTCACACTGTTTAGGATGGATAGTACCTGTATGGACATTGAGACGCAGGGCTACTTTCTGTACGATCTGAATTTCTGTGTTTTGAATTTTAGAAAACTGAATTTGAAGTTCCGAATTTCTTCTTCATCTTGAAAACTTGAATGTGTATTTTTTTTTTTTACTGGATATTTGCAGTCTAAAAATTCAGAACAACAACAACAACAACAACAACAAAAAACAGCTGTTTGAAAATACATGTCTATAAAATTCAGCCATAAAAACATTTAAAATCATTAAATTTCAAATGTTCAATATTTGTTTAAAGAAATCAAATTCAGAACTACAGTATTTAAAATTCCACATAATATTCAATTTTGTTAGATTACACTTGTCAATAATTCAAATGTACACAATTCAAATTCAAACAATTTTGTCATATTATAAGCTCCATATTGGTCAGTGTTGTCGTGGGTTTTGGTTCTTTTTTCTGTTGTAGGCTGTAAGGTTTGATGGCCCAGTAGTGCACAACACAACGAAATTTAAAAAGCAAACATAAGTTCACAACATAATGGAAATTAGCCACAACACAACGAAATAAAGCCACAACAAAACGGAAATGCTCCCGACCACTAGAGGGCTCTCAGAGCGCAGTAAAGTTAGTTTTCCTTTCCACTGTTCTATAGAGTCGGACTCGGCAGTCTAAAAATATATATATATATATATATATCAACACCACGATTAGTTTTAACAGTATGTAACCATTGTATTTCAACATGAAATATTCATTCAAAATCACCTACATGCATTATAGCTGCATATTATAAATGCTTTGACACATATTATAAATGCTTTGACACGATACCACAGCGCATGATGCCTAAGGGAACGTCTGCCAATTCCACCAAGTGGTTAAACCCATAGATAGACCGTAAAATGATATGGACGTAGTGCTTTCTGAAGAGCATTTTTAAAGCCCAAAGTGGGCGGAGCCGGCCGTCGCCATCTTGGCAGTGCGTCACTCCCAGATAACCGAAAATGGGCAAAGAAGCGTGATTAGCTGAGGTGACGTGACAGCTAACAGACAGCAGACAAACGACTAGTAGTGACAGCAGAGCAATCTGTCACTCAAGAGGCCACACCCTTAATTATGCAGAACTTTAAGGCTTAAAGGTATAGCGGAGGATTTTCTTTTTCCGGGTGGGTAGCCTATACTATTGGTCCACCTAAGTGTCAATCATTCTGGTGATATGTTTACGTAAGGCCGTTCACACGCTGGCGTGCGCTAAAAGCACAGGTTGGGCTTCCCACTGATGCCGCAGTCACGAAGATTCTACTAGACAGGTAAAGTTTGTCATGCTATTTGGAGAAATCCATTTAAAATCACTGCTAGTAGGCGTTCCCTCTCGGGAGCAAATAGAGTGTTGCGCATGTGCATTTTTTTAAAAATTGGAGAGGGCGGGTCTTTTCTAAAATTAGGAAAGATCCTCCGCTATACCTTTAATATAATTTAAACGGATGAGTTATAAAAATATTCACCCCCCTCACAGTTGTCACGAAGGGCAAAATTAGCTATATAGACCAAAACCACTTTTTGCACTGGGCTAACACAGTCTCACCCCAAAACGTCACATACTGACGGGTCTTGACCATACGGCAACATACGACGAAAAGGGTACCCTTTAACGTCCATGTGTGACGATTCGGGTATGGTTGGGTTTAGGTATGCGTTAGGGTACCGCTAGGAGGCGCTGCTTGTGCGCTTATGTCTGCGTCTCATATTGACGTTATAGGGGTACCCTTTTCGTCGTATGTTGACGTATGGTCAAGACCCGTCAGTATATGACGTTTTGGGGTGAGACCGGGCTGACTGGGCTGTAAACAAATCTTTTTCTGCTGTACAGTTGAGCATATTAACATGGGGGGACTATGGGATGGACTCTCTTTTGCATCCAGTCTCTAGCGGCCAGTTGATGAATTGCAGTTTAAGTCACTTTAGTGTTAGTTTCAAGAGAGACGGGAAGGTTTGGTTAATGTAAAGATTGAATCCTATACTGGAGGCAAGCTGGTTGAGAGCCCAAATGTAACTTTAATTCCAAAATCAAACATAAAAGAGAGGCATGGAACTCAGAACTCAAAACAAGAACCTGGACAAACATTCAGTTACACAAAACAATACTACTAGACAAGGGACACCTGTGAACAATTAAACAATGAACACATGACAACAGACAAGGGAACGCACGGCAGGATCACATGACTAGAACAGGGGATCACATGACAGACAAGAACCAGGAACAAGAAACAAAACCCAAATCGTGACATAGCCCCCCCCCCCTCTATGGGCGGCTCCCAACGCCCATCAAAACCCAAAAAACAATCGTTCAGGAGGGTGGTGCAGTGAAGGTGGTCTTGGGGGAGGGATGGAGGGCCAGGCCCGTGCAGGGGAACGTGACCAGGACATGGCAATGGCGGACCTGGGCCGTGGAGCGTGGGCCGTGGAATCAATAAAACGAGGATCAATATCAGCGTGGCGTTTTCGAGACATTATAACATTATAACTTTCAACACACTCAAATATAGTTTAGTGTCTAATAAACTGTCTAATAATAAAAATAAAAGTCTAATAAACTGAACTGCGTGAGTATTAATTCAGCACTTGCGGGTAGTTCGGTAGAATTAAAAGTCCTCATTCCTTTATATCCGCAGGACTCACGTGTGGCGCTGATATCGGTCTCACATTAGCAATCGCGCACTGCTTCATACCACAGTCATGTTAAAAATATCAATGTATTCACTTATCTATAAACATTGTTAGATTATTCGGCTTGACGACAAGTTCCATAATTCCGCTTATGCGTCATCAACCTACGCCTTTGTTATTGTAAGAGGTTAGCGACCCCTAGCGGCGAAAAAAATGACATATTGTATCTTTAAAGCAGATGTCTTAACAAATGTAAGTAGACCGGGAATATTTTAAAACGAGCCGTTCATTCATAAATACGCAAGATCGTTGTGAAAATACAGACCAGATCTTATTTCAATTGTGTTGTGACTTGATTTCATTGTGTTGTGAATCATTTGGCGAAGTGATATGGACCAATCAGATTCAAGCATTCAACAGCCCTGTAGTATAATATATAATATAATATTACCTGTAACTGGAGCCATACACTGAAGTCCACATCCATTGCTGCAGCATTTCTCATTGTTGGCACAGTCACTGTCATCGGCACACGACACAAAACGTATCCGGGCACACATTGCTGCTGCATATTTTCTGCTCGGACACACTCCTGACGGGGGCAGACTGGGCATCTGGTTCACCTGGAGTCTTCCCGGTGGATCGATGTACAACTTGGACTGGTCCATTGCTAAGTAAATATATATAAAGAACGAATTATAGAAAATGTACGTAGCATATCTTTCCAGCGCTGAAGAGAGCTCAGTGGGATGGCCTGAAAACAGACACGGACGTTGCTTTGATTCTGCTCCACACGTGAGTAACACCGTTATAGCCTATTAAGACCCTTCCTACGAGACCCGTTCACTCTTTTGAACCGATTCTTTTATATGGACTGGTTCTCAATAACATCGACTTGTGAATTCGACTGATCTAGAAGATTAAACTTGCAGTAGACAACAACTCAGTGATTCAATGATACGGACATAGCGAGTAAATAATTTGGCAGTCTAGCCTTTTTGTAAGGCTAATGGTTTGACCTAGAGATTAGCTTTGAACACAAGCTAATAAAACTGATCTTTCCATTTAAAGGAAAATTATATAAAATGAAGTACTATTACTATTTGTTCATTAATACACCAAAAACAATACATTTATCTCTTATTTGGCATAATATCAATGTAGTTACCAAAGAAATGGCTGAAAATTGCAGAAATCTGTTGATTTCTGAAGGGTCCCGAAACACCAAAGTTTTGGGGTGACGATGTGTGAGGTCCCCTGAGACAGCATGCACATGGGTGGGGCTAACTCAACATTGGCATAATAAAAAATGCCAGGGAAGTAACAAATCACTCTGGATTGGTTCAAATAATGAGCAGCATAAAATATTATTTTCTCTTTTTTTTATTTGACTTCAGAGTTGAAAGTGGGCTTAAAGGGTACACAGGCTTAATGGGTAATAATAATAATATGTTTATTATATATTGCGCCTTTCTGAAGACTCAAGTTCGCTTTACAATATATTACAAAAACACATGACAGAAACATGACATAAAAACATGACATAGAAACTGTGAAGGTATAGAAGCAGAACATAGAGTCAGGGGTCGGGGAAACAAGTGACAAAAAGATACGTTTTAATGTGGGTTTTGAAGTCATAGTGATGAGAGATTACGAATGTGTTGTGGAATGGAATTCGAGATAGTTGGGTCAACGGTGCAAAATGCCCTTCCACCAAACGATGCTAGTTTGTGCCGTGGGATCGTCAACAGATACAGTCAGAAGATCTAAGTGTGCGAACAGGGGAGTATGTATGGATGAGATCTGAAATATAGTTGGGGGCAAGACCATGGAGTGCTTTGAATGTAATAAGGAGTATCTTGTACTGTATGCGATAGCGAATGGGTAACCAATGTAGACTGCGTAAAATCGGAGTAATGTGGGAAGATTTCTTTAAGTGAGTGAGGACTCTGGTGGCAGAGTTCTGAATATATTGAATTTTATTTAATGATGAATTGGGTAAGCCATAGAAAAGTGAATTGCAGTAGTCAAGCCGTGAACTGATGAAAGCGTGAACTAGGGTCTCAGCATCACTGATGTTAAGAAAAGGACGTAAGCGTGCAATATTGTGAAGGTGGAAGGAGGCAGACTTAGTGAGCGAGGAGATGTGAGGAAGGAAGGAAAGAGAGGAATCAAAGATTATACCCAGGTTTTTGACAGTGGTGGAAGGTTGAACCAGAACTCCAGCAATATTGGCATTGTCAACACAGACACGGGATGTAGTTTGAGGTGAACCAATAAGAAGTAAATCTGTTTTATTTGTGTTAAGTTTGAGAAAATGACTGGTCATCCAAGCATTTATTTCATCAATACAAGCTGATATGGAAAGCGTTGAGAAAGGTGCATTGTGTTGAGAATGGATGTATAATTGGGTATCATCTGCATAGCAGTGGAATTTGAAGCCATGATGACGGATGATATTACCTAATGGGAGCATGTAGATGATGAAGAGAAGAGGCCCAAGAACAGAACCCTGAGGAACACCGTGCGGGACAGAGGCAGAAGTGGACTTACACTTACCCTACAGCCCTATCGCATGGCTTTGAGTGTGATATTGCTAATATAATATAATACAATAGCCTATAGTATAATATACGGCACAAAATGTATCAGGGCACACTTTTCTGGTTCATATTTTCAGCTTGGACACATCACTGTCTGTCTTTGTCAATGTCTTTTTCACAGAGGTTTTTATTTTGCTGTTGTTGCTGTAAGAATCTTTGAAATAACTGAAATCATTTGGCGAAGTAAGTGATATGGACATGTACTGTATATAATGCGGCCATGGAATGAAACATGTGGTCAAGACATGCCTGGAACTACTTTAGCCGTGCGTTTCCCTAAAAATTATTGCACACCTTAGAATCTTCATCAAACAATCAGATTCAAGCATTCAACCGCCCTGTATATATAATATAATATAATATAATATAATATAATATAATATAATATTACCTGTAACTGGAGCCATACACTGACGTCCACATCCATTGCTGCAGCATTTCTCATTGTTGGCACAGTCACTGTCATCGCCACACGACATGAAACGTACCATGGCACACACTTCTGCTGCATATTTTGTGCTTGGACACACTCCTGGCTTTGCTGTTGTACAGACACATGACAGAGAAGCCATATCACTGAAACATGATCAAGTTTTCACTGTAAAAAAATATTTTTGTACAAAAGAAAGTTGTATCTATATATTATTGGAAGACGTTTTAAAAGAAAGAACTAGGCTATATCAGTATTTAAAATGTCATGTTTAATTCAATTACTTGCCGTTTCTTTATAATTATTTTTAAACTTTATAGCAATTTCTAAACTAAAACTAAAAAATTTGTTCAGTGTTCCTTTTGATATTAGTATCCATAATTTAAACTCACTGAAAGCAGGTGGCACACACACGGCCACACAGCATTTGTATCCTCCAGAGCAGTCTCTATGAGAAACACATCCTCCACTGGACCCCACGACCGTCACCTTCCCCGGAGAGTAACCGACCACTACAGAAGAGCATCATTAGGGGAGACCAGGTTATTAAAAAAAAAATCAGAATCTTTCAGCAAGTGTGTGGTTGTGCAATATGTGTCTCAAGCTTATTCACATAGTTATCTGCTTCAAATCAAAGTAGTTTGGAAATCTCCTTTATCCCTAAAATGTGTCAGTTAGTGTCAGATAAAAGTGTGTAACAATTGCATGTCAAAATTATTTTTAAGCATTTTAATCCACAAAAAATGTGTGTGTGTGTGTGTGTGTGTGTGTGTGTGTGTGTGTGTTCCTTGTACGGTGGAAAAATATATTAAAAAAGTAATAGATAAAGCATACAAAGTTAATTTTTCACTGGACGTCTGTACTATATGTTTGTAAATTATAATGTGCTGAGATGTCATTTTGTAAGGCACTTGTTTATGGATTTCTTCAGATTGCATAATCAAGTTAAAAGAACATGGATCTTCTCACCTGTGTTTAGTCCTAGAGCAGCTTCTGTTGAGCTCCAGCATCCAGACAGACACAATAACACAGCGCAGTACACTCGAGCTGTCATCCTCTCCACCTGCGATCACAGTGAACTCTGCTGGAACATAGTACTTTTCTTAAAACGAGAAAGCATTTGAGTTAGCACTCAACCAATGGCATGAGTTTGGGGCGGGATTATCCGTTTTGGTAAACAATAACAGAACACGTGGGGACCTTTAAAAAAATTAAAGATCCAAGGAGCTCTGTGTAATACAATCAAAGAAGTCTATGTTGCTTGCAAAAGGTTTTTTTTTTTTGTTAGAATAAACAAAGTACTTTTGAATGTCCTCAATGGGGTAAAATACTGTTCCCCACATAATAGTTTGATTTAGATCATATTCAATACAATCCCACCAGACTGAAACAATCCCAAATCTGAAACTAATTAAGCAATGATAATTTCCCCCAAAGTAAACTAAATGTAAACCCCTCATTTGCACAAGGAATTTTGAAAGAAAGAAATATTTTTTACGTTTCCTCAGTGGATTGGGTAAACAGAAATATAAACAGCAGCAGTCATGCTTGTTAGCAGCATCATGCGATTTCAATTGAACCCTTTGTAATATAAAATACACTCTACACATTGCTTTAAAAAAACGATCATGCATTAACACAGTAATGTGCATCTAGTTGAACGCTGCATAACTTTGTATGACCACCAGATGGCTAGTGTATAAAAAAATTAGCTGTAGGTATTTGTTATCAATGCTGTGTAAGAAAATCACATCGAATGGGCCTATTATTCTTAGGGACCTTCTATTGACGAATACAAGAGACACAAATAATATTTTCCATTACAAACATGCATTTAATACATCTGAGAGAAGTGCAAAAAAGTTTATTGAAATACTGTGAATTAATTTTCATTCAACAATTCCAGTACATGCAACGTCTTAGGTTGCGCATGCCATGTAACCATGGAAGGGGATGGAAGGGGAGCGTGTTGCTGCGTCCCCTAGTGGGTGCTATGGGGAATGCCTCCGTTATGACTGCTGTCTGAAGCATGAGTCTAAACATGGGCACAATAATGGGCAGAGCTCAAAGTATGCCTAGCAACTTGACACTAATATAACAGATGGAGCTCAGGGGAGCGATTAAACAATGGTTGAAAGTACTCCCAAACTAGATGCACCAGAGGAGACCCAGAAAAATAACCTAAAACTCTACTGTGCTACTGCCCAATTCTAGTTCAAAGAACGGAGGCCTCAAAATGCTGACACTCTATGGGGCTGTTTACACCTGGCCACTTCATACACTTTCTGTGATCGGATAGCTAACCGATTGTGAAAAGACCAGATGCAAATGTCCTTCGAAAAGCATTTGAGACGGATTTAAATCCGATCGCTCAAACCACATCAGGACTCAGGAGGTGGTCTGGGCCGCATTACAGACGAAACTGGACAAGTGTAAATGCATCTGGTTGTTGAAACCAAATTTTACTTCTCCCAACAATGCTAAAAAAATAAGCGTGTGAGAGTGTGTTGGCTGTGTCATGTTATAGCCAGATATGACGGCACTACTGTAGCACGCATCACCGCAGATGAGCATCTGAGCGACCTATTCATCAGGTGAAAGTAAAGGTGAGTATTTGCAGCTAAATTACCCTGAGGATGGAGAAGTCCAATTGAGGTACATAGGTGGTAGGGCTAGGGAAAGATACGCCCAGCTAAAAAAAAGGGCTCGGAATAAGGGTCGGTGCCCGGTTGCATAAAGCACCTTAAGTGAAATTTTCCCTTAAGTTCGCCCTTATGTTTCCCTTAAACCTAAGGGTGTTGCAGAAAAATACCCTTAAGTGTTACTTAACTGTTTTTTTAAGTGAAACGTCATAAACACTTAGAATTTCCCTTAAATGCTTTTTTTTCACTTAAATAATCCCTTAAAAAGCGTTAAGTGTTGCATAAAACCCCTTAACGGTCATTTCCCTAAGTATAACTTAAGGTTTGGAAATCGTAACCTTAAGAGTAACGCGGACAAAAAATAAGACGACATGGCTGAATTTATGGAACCAGCTGAAGATCATTATGTGCCAAGAAGAATTTTTAGGGATAGGGAGAACCCTATTGTTGCATGAATACCGTTTTGATCGACGCGCAATATTTGACATCACTAACAAACTAGACGGCGACCTTGACCGTGTCACAGATCGCAACCACTCTACCTGCGGTGTTACAACTGCTTATAGCACTGCATTTTTTTGCAACTGGGAGTTTTCAGACGATAGTGGGAGATGTTTTCCACGTTCATAAATCGTCTGTCAGCAGAGTGGTTCACCGGGTTGCGGGGGCTATTTCCCGCTTGTGTTAGTGTTTTGCGTATCTATGGCAACAACAGACTTTTATAACGTGAATCCAGGATCGCTGTCGTGAAACACTTAAATGTTTCCCTTACCTAAGAGAATCGTTTAAGAGATTATATGCAACACCCTTAAGTTATTCTCTTAGGTAAGGGGAAATCGCCCCTTAAGTGTCATACTTAAGGGAAAAACTTAAGGTGCTTTATGCAACCAGGCACGGATCCTCTGGAAGGGTAATAGCTGGTTGAGCTAGCTCTAATGTCAACTCCAACTAGACAGAGAGGATTTGTGACTGCAGCGCAGGGACCTCCAACTTGTAAAATCCGGCGAAGGTGGACGACGAGGACAGATGTCTCCAATAGACATACCACTGGACCACGCCCAGGAGGAGGCCACGCCTCTGGAGTGAGCTCTGATGCCAATGGAGCATTGAAGGCCCACCAAAGCACAAGCCAGCGCAATAGCATCCACTATCCAACGGGATAGTCTCAGACCAGAAGCCCTTTGGTGCAGCCACTGAAGAATACAAAGAGCTGCTCTGACTGCCTGAAATCGGCAGAGCACTGCATGTATACTCTTAAGGCTCGAAAAAGTAGTTGACGCTCGTTTTCTGAATCGGGAAGAGCGGACAGCGTAATCACTTGTGCTCTGAACAGAGTAGAGAATGTTTTGGGCACATAGCCATGCCTCGGCTTGAGGATGACCTTGGAGTCGATAGGCCCAAACTCAAGGAAGGAAGCGCTGACGGAGAGCGCTTGCAGGTCACCCACTTGCTTGACCGATGCTACCCACTTGCTTGACCGATGTTAATGCTAGCTGTAATGCAGTCTTAAGCGAAAGTGGCCAGAGTTCGGCCAACTCCTGCGGCTCCAACAGAGGACCTTTGAGGGCCCTAAAGACTGTGAATAGGTCCAAAGGGGGTATGGTAAGAGGACGAGGCAGTAAAGGCTTGCCGCTTTAAGGAAAGGAACGACCAAGTCGCTTCTACCCAAAGAAATGGCCAGCCCCAGCATGTGCTGCTATGGCCGCTGAACCGTCTGAGCATGCTCATGGGTTAGCCACACCCTCATTTGGACTGAGTCTAGAACCGCTCCCAGGAAAGAGATTCTCTGGCTGGGAAACAGTGAGCTCTTGGTTGAATTTCGTCTGAGTCCTAGGTATTTCAGATGGCTGAGGAGCACAGATCTTTGAGAGATTACTTCTTCCTCCGACTGGTCCAAGATGAGCCAGACGTCGAGGTAGTTCAGGATGCGCATCCCCTTCTGCCCTCTGCACTGCAGCCATGCACTTCATTAAAGTGCGTAGGGCCAGGGGCAGTCCGAATGGTAGGACCGTATACTGGTAGGCCACCCCTTAGAACGCAAACCTCAAGAACAGTCTGTAATGTGGGGCTATCTGGATATGAAAGTATGCATCTTTCAGATTCACTGAGAAAAAACTATTCCCTGGGCGTACTTGCGCAAGGATTTGTTTCACAGTTAGCATCTTGAACGGCCGTCTCGCGAGGGCACGGTTCAGATGTCTGAGGTCTAGGATGAGCCTGAGGCCGCCATCCTTCTTGCGAACGAGGTATACCTCGTTCGTAATGAAAGTAATTACTGGCGAAAGGACCTGTGGAAACTCCACCCCAGTCAGGGTGGAGTTTCCACAGGTCCTTTCGCCAGTAAGCTCATTACTTTGTTGCGGACGACGTGAGCCAAGTTGCTCTTCACTAAAGTATGCCTCCTCTGAGGCAGACCACTCGAGTCCGTGCTCCACAACAGCTTTTGATAGGGCGCAGAAAAGTTTGACGTCGACACCAACGCTGGTCTGCATAGGTGAAAAGCGCACCGTGTGCGTGTGTGTGTGTGTGTGTGTGTGTGTGTGTGTGTGTGTGTGTGTGTGTGTGTGTGTGTGTGTGTGTGTGTGTGTGTGTGTGTGTGTGTGTGTGTGTGTGTGTGTGTGTGTATTTGAATATATGAGTAAATAAATATATTCAAATTAAAATATAGTAAGTAACACAGAGGGAAAAATAGTAATCTGTTTAGTAGAGGTCGACCGATAGTGGATTTTACAGATGACAATAACTAGGTTGAGAACAATTAATCAACTGATAGTTTTTTTAAATGGATACAGAATGAAAACAAACAATGCATAAAATAGTGCTGAACTTTAAAAAAAATAAATAAAGTAATGAACCATGAAAATGTACTGAACTTTTGAAATATAAATAAATATTAAAAAAATTAATTATATCTTCGTTCATGTTAGTTCATAGTTCTTTAACTAATGCTAAGAGATACAACTTTAACATTTAAAAATGTATTAGTAAATGTTGAAATTATTGATGAAAAAAACTTGTATTAACCTTACAAATGGACTGTATGAACAGTCATGCTTAAAGATGGCCATATCATTGATATTAGACTCATACATTTGCTTCTATTTAAGAACACTTGATTATCTAATAAATAAATAAAAGTTTTATAGTGACGATAAAAAATAACCGAAATCGAATGCATTTCTGATTTTGATACATTTTGCTTTCTCATGTCACTAGCTTTAAATATGCAACTTTACTGCATAACAAATGCATGAAAGCGACCAGCATGATATAAACTAATTCAAATAGATGGTATCAATCGTGACATTAAACATTTGGGTCGGCTAAAAATTACTGCTTCACAACATCCTCCTGTGACTTTAAAAACCTTGAAATGGAGACATTCTCTTATCTCTAACTCATGAAGAAAAACATCCCTTCAAACCACACAATCATAAGATTAGACAACACGATATTTGTCCTATTGTTTGTAATTTTTTTAAATGTCAAAATTAAAAAACAATATATATTTTCAAGGAACAGAAGATACCAAACACGGATTTCAGATAGTTCTAGTGATACTGGCATGTGAATGAAAGTCTTATGGAGAGAAGAGGCTGAAGGACTGGCAGACAATGTCCATCCTGTCCCGTATTCCACAATGAGAAATCTGGTCACCCTATCACTGGGAGGCTAGTATATCAAGAGCCGATTTGATCTACTCGATTTTGATATCATTTCGATTTTGTAAAACAACCTTCCTCATTACATACACTTACAACTAAGTGTAGTTTTTGCTATGGCCTCAAAATGTCTTATATAGTGCCTGTACTTAATTTTGTAAATTGATCTCTCATAAAAATGGTTAAAACCTTCCTAACAGTTTGAGATTTAATTATTTGTCTCATGATTAAATGATGTTTCACATAATCCTCTGACACTAAATAAGTGTCAAGTATACTTATTAGTGAATTACTATCAACCCATAGACCTCTGGATTAACAAGATAAACCAAATAACACCTATGCCACCAATTAGAAAAGAATAGATACACTTTGTTACCAAGTGTTTAAATTTCTCTTTGTTAGAACAGCTTTGTCACATCTGGAAAATTCACACATTCGGCTTAGAAGACATTCTTCCCTTCAATGCACCAGGAAGAATTCGCTTCAGATTTCATATTAAAGTCAAACTGATAGTTAAAATCAGTACTGTTGTATGCAGTCAAAGGCCATGAACTAATGTAAATGAGAATAAGTTCTGTAATGACATTGTCATGGAACAGACGAATTCAGACCAAGGTAAAATCTGAATGGAGTTCATTAATTGTCACACAGGAAGTTAGCAGCTGAGTCTCTGGACTGCAGAATGTGATGGTGATACTGGCGTGTGAATGATGAGTCTTATCTGTTGCAGGTAGAGATGAGAAGTAAGGGACAGGACAGGAGTCGGTGTGTGTTAGAATGGCAAAACCAGATGCAAATAATGAGCAGACTTCGAGCTAAATGGAGTCGAGCTGATGAAGGTGAATGATAGCAGGTGTGATTGATGAGCGTGTGCAGGGTGGGAGCCAGGAAGGATCATGGGAAATGTAGTGCAGTGATGACAGGACTTGTGACTGTGGATTGTGACAGACATAGGCTGCATTCCAAACCGCATACTCAATGAGTAGGTACTTAATTTCAATAAGTACTTACTTAACGAGCGCTAAAAGAGTAGGTACTTTATAGCCAAATCTCGTTAAGTATGAATGCGAACCGGACATCTGCCATGTTGACGTTATCATGTGACCTACGCCGCGTTATCACAAGTGCAACAACTTAAAAGATTTGAACGACACGTTTAATTCATCTATATGTAAATATCTTGATATTGATTAAACTTGCTCATTTTATGGTCTTTTTAAAGAAACTGCTGCCCATTTATTTTGTGAATACATTTAGGGTTGATTTAAGTTCTTATATTTAACCCTACTCATGTGACCCACCGTTTTATCCTTAACGATATTATTTATTTTTATTACGAAATCCCAAAATTGTCATCTCTTGAATATGTTGTTAATTTCTTTATTTTATATCCAAACATTTTCATCCACAAGCAAAAGTGGCTTACCGTGACAAATACTGACCGATACTTAATTATATTACTTTTTACTGAAAAAAATCAATAAAACAAACAAAATGTAGCATGAATACACTCTAGATGTGTATATTGTGAACATATCTACATTTTCATTCAAACAATTAATTAAATAATGATATTTTATTTACTGACAACAATGATAAATATTAATAAAGGAGTAAATGAATGAATGAAAGTCACCATCACACAATAAACAAATGCAAGTCAACACATGAAACAAAGCTTTATTCAAACTACAATCATGTATATAGGCTACAGGCACTGAACCACATCTACTGCCATCTCAACACAGCGGTTCCCATTCTGCGGCTTTATTCTGATGAATCAGCGGACCGCCAGAGGTGAGCTGTGCCGGGGTGCCGGTTGTTGCGTGATGTGTTGTGCTTCACAATCTGAGGCAATAAGGGCCGGTGGAGGGATGGAGGGTCTCGTCCATGGCACGATCTCCAGGATTCAGCTCTGTGCTCCTCATCCTCAGTGCTCACACCAGTCTGCTGACATTTCAGATCCTACAAAAATGCACAAACATAACACAAAAGCAGTAGTTTTAACAGCACAATGTCATTTGATTTCAGTATTATTTAGCAGACAAGAACGCTTTTTTTCCACAAATGCCGCCATCCTCTTTCCTTGCAGGTCCTGCTCCACCACAACAGCTGTGCAGCAAATGCACAGAAATCAAGAATCAGAAAGGTGCTGTAATAGCTCTGTTTGAAATTTCAATAATTAAAATAAACTACAACTTAATATTTAAATTATTATTAATTTCTGTAGTATACTCACTCAAAGCCTTTGATGACAGCATCAGCTTCATGAGCCTCTCTCCACCGGATAAACCCACATCTGTTCTTCTGTCCCTGCAACATCCAGACAAGACTCCCATAACCTCTGTGATTTATGAGCTCAACACTACATTTACATGTTGAGGTTGTTTTAACTTTTTATCCAACATACATGTTCCTCAATTTATCAACAGTACTAATGGACAAATAAAATAGATAACTTATGTTTAGTTACTTTTTAGATATGTTCTACATAATAGCGCACATATCACTCAGATGTATATTTCATGTTGTGATGTGCTCTTCTGCAATACTTATAAAAGATGTTCCTGTCAGATGTAAATAGACGTTTAAAATAAGCGTCTTTAAGATGTTTATGGTTTATGTAAATCCACGTTAGAGACGTAACTTACGTGTCCTTACTGGAGCTCCTGTCAGCTAGAGCTAACGTTATATATAATAAAACGTGTTTTTACAGCCAAATCACAATCATACTATACTGTCTAACTCCTTTACACCTTCAACAGTTAAAACGTTTACTCTATAGTAGTTTAACACATGCAATTTTAACACAAGGAACCGTGTTTACTCACATTTGAAACCCCCCGCGTCGCTGATCTCCGTGATGTTTGATAATGACGTATCCCCTCGCGTGGCCTCCTGGGATAGAAGAGTATCCACCGGTTGAGCACTCAAAAATCTGTCTGGAAGCAGTAAGCCATCCGGGAACTTCTCGCCTACTCTTTTATGAATACTGATGTTTGGAACGTACTGCTTCCTTCACGTACTGTTTTCGCCTACTATATAGTAGGAAAGTAGGCATATTGGAACGCACTTGAGTCCGAATCTCGCGATAATTAGTACGTCACCCAGGTAATTCTCGCCTACTCTTTTGGATTCATACATACTTTTTCGCTCGCCTACTCTTTTTCCCATACTAAATAGTAGGGAAGTATGCGGTTTGGAATGCAGCCATTCACTGCTTGTGTACAGCAGTTTGTTGTCCCAGGAATAATTAACAAACGTAAAGACACATCTGTAAGGACTTAAAGTGCCCCTATTATGCTATTTTAAAGTTTCCTAATGTTGTTTTGGAGTATCCTACAACAGGTTTACATGCATCAAAGTTAAAAAAACTGTTTCATTTATAATACATTTGCACATCACCAGATTTTCAATGATTCTCAAACGACTCTGATTGGCCAGACAGCTCTGTCTGTAGGCCCTATGCACAGCTTCACTACTTCCTGAACTTAAGCAGGCTCCTTTGTTTCCTGTCTGCCAGGATTGGCCAAACTGATTAATCCAGGTGTGTCTGACCAACAACAATAATCAGACACACCTGGATTAATCAGTTTGGCCAATGGCAGACAGGAAACAAAGGAGCCTGCTTAAGTTCAGGAAGTAGTGCAGCTGTGCATAGGGCCTATTGTGATTGGTTTACCGCGTACAGCGCATGCGTCGAAAAACAAAAACGGCCATTGCCATAACAACGTCACCTCTGCGTGTCCTGAGGCTTCCTACGCCGTAAACTAAAGACAGTAATGAACAATGAAGCAGATTTTACCATATGAAGGCAAGCGCGAGTCCGATGATGAAACATTGGAACCCGAACCTCCATCGCAAGGACGACTCGAGCAGGACTCAGTGTTTCTCAGTGATACGCTACTTAGTTTGAGGTACATTATGAGATGTTGCAACTGTAATTCCTCACCATCAAGATTATGTCCATCAACAAACCGATTATTTTGCTTGCACTAATTTATTTACAGAGTATTTTTATAATATATTGTGGTGAACACGTGGAAACTGTATCAAAAACAGTGCATGTATGCAATAAATAATGTATACATTAGTCGAGCTCTAGCGTGAATGACTGATTGAACATAAACGTTGGTAAAACAAATCTTGCTCCATGCTTAATCTTTACTCAAACTAGTGAGAACGACAGACAATCTGCATAGACACAGTTTTAGGTAATAGTGGCCCACAACTGATTAGCAGAAGTATTTCAGTTAGACAGTGATAGCGTGAGTTAGCCTGTTAGCAGGAGACATACACAATATAAAACTCAAAACTAAGTATTTTGAACACCATCTTTCAGGAGTTTGCGAATCCTGCATTGAACTCCGAGATTTGAAAAGCAGTCGGCAGTAAAATAAAGGGAACACAGCAAAAGTTTAGGATTATACTGCTGTGATATCGTGGTAAATATGAAATTTAATCACTGATTCTTCACATGCTCGTCCTTGGGCATTGGAAAAAAAAACTGGCTTTACCTTCACATTGTAGAGCACAGCGCCGTCTTCTCGATATGATGTTTGAGGTTCATGTTTTCCCTGGTGTCTGCACATGCAATAAGTGGACGGGCAATATGCTAATGTTTCGTCTTGACATCACAACGAAACGGCTTATGACTCGTTTGAAAAACTATTCATTTCATTGACTCAAGAGTCGACTCTTACTTTTGAAAGACAATAACTTTATATACGGTGCATTTTCAGATTTAAAACATTGCAGGATGTTTTCATTCACTTAGCGCTATGTTACACACTAAAGGTCATTTTCAAAAATCTATAATAGGGGCCCTTTAATATTGTCTGTGGTTTAAAATTGTGCATTTGTCACCAAGGTTTTTTTTTGTTTTTTTTTTACCCTTTTCCTTTCAAATCTTTTGCCATTTCTCGTGTCAACATTAAATCATAGATTAGCCTACCCTAAAGAAGTTGTCTGGCAGGTTTATCATTTCGATATTGTCAGATTGGGTGCATCATTCAAATTGCACAAATCATTCAATGCATTTCCAAAAAGCATTATTGGACAACTATGGTCACAATTTTTTTTTCTTTATCAGCATAGTTCAGCATAGTAGTCTGTGTTTGATTTAAATATCCTGTTTTGAAGGGTGCACATGTGTGTACGTGTTCTAGTATAAGAAAAAGCTATGATTGAAAAAAATTAGAAAAATTAGAATTAATCCTTAGATGCCATGTCCATAATTGATCATCTGGCTTAATTCTGCCCATGTTACTTGTCCAGCTATAGGAAACAAATCATATAGTGGTAATACAGCGGTCATGATTTAGATGATTTAGGGAAATATTAACACAGCCAGCATTTGGATATATTGAGCACCTTGGCAGTAGGACTTATGAGCTAAAACAATGGTGAATTAACATAATGTGAAGTTCCATCCATGGAGTAACTCACAGTTATCAGTGAGTAAGCATCATGTAAGCTGATTTCACCAGCATGTGATAGTTATCCAACATTATGCATATGGCTTTAATCTAGATTCAGGCTTAAACCCTGTATGGTAGCTGTGATTTGAACTTCAGTACACCTGTAAGTATGTGGATTGAAAGCAAAAAAAAAAACAAATAATGAGTGCACATAGTTAGAGTCCAACTTAGTTGATCTTCAGGGTGGTGCATCCATGAATCATCGTAAAAGGATGTAAAGCCCATTGCTTATTGCTCTGTCATGTGACAAAAAATTCAGTGTCTCTAATTGTGACCTTAAAGGCCAGAATATCTCGGTTCATTCAATTAAATTAACATTTATTTGTATAGTGCTTTTCATAATACATGTCGTCTCAAAGCTGCTTTACAGAAAATGCATGTGTCTACATTACAATTGGGAGCGATGTGTTATCAGAGGTGACTGTGTAAGTGCATATACAAATTACAAAGTTAGCAAACAATGTATTAATTTGAGATAATTTAAGTCATTATTACAAGTTGTGAACATAATGGTTACAATTTATAGAAATTTAGCATTAGTCCTAGTTTCAGAGTTTGCATCACATCTTGTTAATGAAATAGTAGTCTGTTCTTGAAATGTCTCCATAGTCTGTTCTTGAAATGTCTCAATAGTCTGTTCCTTCAGAAGAACCATTTTGAAGTTGAAGATTTCGAAGTTTGTCTCTCTGACTGAAGTTATGCTACTCTGATTGCCAGTGTTGTTTCCACAGAGTGTCCTCGGACCTCGATAGGGCTCTCTCAGCAAACTTCTTGAAGGCCACCGACATCGATCTGTGAAAACATAGAGAACAATCTGCTCTTAAAAAAAAAAAAAAAAAAAAAAAAGAGAGATTTGTTTAAACTTTGTTGGAATTATTTTGACTCTGTTACAAGCTCTAGAGATAAACAAAGACCATAGAGACCTTTTAGCTGGCGACTAAACATCTTATCCCCCACCCGCCAAATCTTCATCAAGAGGTTGGCCCCCAAGTCACTAAAAGACAAGGTTCTTCCCCATGACTCCATCCAACAGCATTTTGCCGGTCTCGTTTAATATGTGTCCATCTAGTCTTGCCTAACAATTTCACAGCTGAAGGGGTGACTAATAAACCTACATAGGAACCATTTCATCATGGTTCTAAACTTGAATGTTCTAAACTTGAATGCTGCAATTTCTTTCCGTAAATCATTTTCTAAGGCACAATACTATTTTCCCCCTCTAGAGGCAGTTTCCATGCATCCTGAACTTGATTTTGTACCTTTTGCATTGCTTCAGTCAAAAATACATCAAGATAATCTGACATTAAACTCATCTGCCTCAGCAAAATCTGGAGTGTCTGGCAATGACAATATTCAAGCTGTTCTAATCCCGAAATGTCTCAGTCCAGTTTCTTTGTTAGCTGATGAACGGATACTTCACAGAAATAATGGAAGAGCATCTACTCATGTTAGTCCTGTTATTCCATATTTTGCCAATCTTGTTTTCATAGTGCGATTAACTCTTTCCGACATTGAGAGCTTATCAACTATGACTAAAACATTCTGATAACCCTTGGATTTTAGAAAGAGTCATAACATGTCATTGCCATTCTAAAAACCGTCCTGAGGGTTCAGGGTTTTACAACTAGCCTAAATGGAATCGGTTGCCATATTAAGTTTTGACATCATGCATCCGTTAACTTCTTCCACATAATCTAAAAACCCTTTGCCCATACTATTTAAACATGAACACATTTAAAAACGCCTAATTGTCAGACACACACTGTATAACTATGTGACTAGATAAGGAAGCAAGGTTTGGAGTGTATTATCCATCTGATAATTTAGATCAAATCCACAGATTTTGCACTTAGGGTTTATCTGTGAGCTGTGAGTGAGGTGATTCATGTGCAAATGACATGCCTGAGCAGTGAAGATTTCTGCCGTTCATGCGATGGCAACTGCTGCTGCCTGGTCAGCCAGGGCTCTTCCTTCAGTCTTACCTGTATTTGTGTGAAAACCTCTCTGCTGCCAACCTGCTCCTTACTAGGCGTAATGGAAGTTTGTGTAGATGTTAGCTGATTTGCCAACTCCCATTTAAGCAACCAAATCAGCCTGAAACTAAAACGTGTAAGTCTGTTAGACGTTACTGCTCAACCTGCCTTGCATTCCCCATTGTCCACAAAAGATAAACAATGTAGAAAATCAACGTCAAATTGTTCTTTTACCCTTAAAAATCATCACTATCTCTGCATCGTATTGACAGTCTGGAATTATAGTTCACATATACAAGATTTGATAATCGTTCCCAATGAATGTTTTTCCGATTGCATTTTTGCATTTGAACTTTTCTTTTGTAGTGCTTTTCATACTGCAAGATCTTTACAGAAGTGTAATGCAAATAAACTTTTCGCAAAGCTTACTGTTGAATTTCTGTGTATCTGCACCCCTCTATTTATGGTGTATACTGTAATAGACATTGAGCTGTAAAATGATTCCTGATTGCCAAAATAAGGTTTTCTTAGAAGTGATCTAAGGCAAAAGTTTGATTCTGACAAAAGAGAATGTTTTTGACTAAAAAATATTTGAAGTGGAAGTTTGAACAAGCTGGTGTGTAGTTTTGAGATTGTGTTTATAGTTGAGAGAAAATTGTAAAAAGTTTTAGCAATTGTGTGTTAGCAATCGAGACAAAATGTAAATCATTGTGCAACAAAAAAACTTAAAATACAGTATGACAATGCATGCATAGGCTACTGTGTTTGACTGAATTGGTGTGAATGAATGAGATTGAAGCTACCCAGAGGAAAGAAAATCTTTCACATCACATTTTCTGCTTGACATAAATAAGGTTAGACTAACATCAAATAGAGACTTAAGCTCGAGTCTCCTGCTTCTAGAACTTTACAAAAAAATTCTAACATTCTCACAATGGTCTCCTTTAAAGTTTCAGAAGACACCTCAACAACGTCACACACTAGGCTCTCATTTTCTCCTGAGCTACATGTGTCTCTTTTAAAGTGTAAAACAACTTTACATATTGTGCACCAAGTCATGTAGGCTACTTGACAGGCACTAAAGTAAAAAAAAAAAATCCATAAATTAAGAGTTTAAGCCTATATTAAGTATAAAGTTATGCAGAAATAAGGTTAAGGTTACTTTTAATTGCTGACACACAATAAGAGAATAGAGCGATACAGTTAATGTGCATAGGGCACTAAGTCCACAAAGTCCTGTGGATAGCGCCCTCTTGTGGTGACACCAGCGTTGATGAAGTATCCGGCAGGGGCTGTGTGCTGGCTGGGGACAGCTGATGGTTTGACGGGGAGATTTTGATGGTCTCCGCTGGTCTCCAAATAGCACCACGGGAGAGGACTGAACCGACAGGTCACGTGTTGGAACAGTTAATGTGTTAGTCTATTGACCTGGGCTGTGTTGTGTCTGTGTATTGTTTGTTTGTATAAGTTAAGTTAGGCTATATGTTATATGTTGTTGTTATAAGTGTGTCAAACTGCATTGTAGGTAGGCTATAGTGTATACGTCGATGTTATAAGATAAATGTTTGAATTTTTGTGTCTGTGTTGCTGTTGAAAGAAGCAGTGTGTTGCTGTGTCTGTGTGTCTAATATAGCAGTAAGTGTGTGTGACGGAGAGAAAGAAAGGTGAATGTGTGAATGGGAGCCTCTTCTCTGCATTGCTCCTAACTGAGATTTTATGGACTTTGAGAGAGAATGTTTTGCCAGAAGGAGATTTGAAGGGGAGAAGAGAGAAAAGCCATTAATAAAAGCAAAAAAAGAAAACAAACAAGTTGCGAATTAACATATGAACCCTGTTCAGTGAAAAGAACTAGAAAACTTCTCCCAAAAACATTCAGAATAATTGGCTTTGCAGATTATTTGGACATCTTCCAAAGAAGAAATGTAACCATTGATAAAATAAAAGCATTGACTGCTTGATGCGTTTTCTCACCCCTATGAGAGCAAGTGTGAGACTATCAGTGAGGGAAAAAATTGTGGGATGCCACGCTCCTCTTCCTTAAAAGTGATCCCACAATTTATTCCATTAATTTCCATTTATTCCATTAATTTCTTTACACTTTCTGTACCATTAATTTCTTTACACTTTCTGTACCATTAATTTCTTTACACTTTCTGTAATATATATATATATTACAGAAAGTGTAAAGAAATTAATGGAACGAGTAAAACATGTTTCTAGAACAATTCCCAAATTTGAATAAGAATAAGAGTGGCTGCTTGTGGACTGGTGAGCAATGGTGAAGAGATTTTTAAAGAGCATTAACAGGTGATTCTAACCAAAAGAAAAAGAGAAGTATATTAAAAACATAAAACACACTGTGATAATAAATTTAATTATTATAAAAACATCATAAAATATATTTTTAAAAAGGGGCAAAAAGTTAAAACAAAATGGCCAGCAGAGGGAACACTTGATGTGGATATGTGTGCAGAGAAATAGAATCATTGATATAAAAATAAAAAAATTACAGGGTAAGAGCAAAAAGAGAAAAATAACAATAAGTATTGAATCGATTAAAAAAAAAATGGGAGAAAAATTATAAAAAATTAGGAGACAGTTCAAAGGGAGGAATGATGATAAAACTCAAGAAAAATAGTGAGACCCCCTCCGTATGCACTGCCAGTTGAGCTATCATCTGATGCTGATCAAGAACTCATGCTGCAGGTTAAAATAGAAGACAAGATCTCAAGGGAGCTAAGCAAATATATAAGCTTAAATATACTGGTTAGGAAACTTACCAGTAGAGAAGACAAGTTACAAATGGGCAAAAGTACATAAAAGAGTAACTTTGTGAGCCAAGTATTACAAAATATGAATTCCATTGTACAATGATATGTGGTTATGGCAGGGTCCAAATGGTTAAATGACATACAAAGACAGGAAGTTCCATTGATTTCATAATAATAATGCAAGTTGATATATGTAGTTTCATTGAACAATCTTTATGTAATGTATGTAAATAAAAGAAACCATTCAAAAGATTTAGGACCAATGCTGTAATGAGCTGAAGAGAGTAAGTGGGAAGAAACAGACAATTATTTTATTTTTCAATCACCATAAAACATACCTCAGAATTGTGTGTCCTACCATTATAATAGAAATCAAGTGGTGATTACTAAATTGAAAAAAAGAAGAAGAAAAAAGGAAATTGCTAAAAGAAATTGAAGAACAGGCACCAACTAAATTGTAGTCTCAACATGATACTGGTGTAGGCTTATTAATCCAGTTACAACTAAAATTAGACCAGGATCACCGTTACCAAGAATATTGATTGAAACAAAAGGCAATAGAAGGAATTAAAGACTATTGAGGGGCTGATTAAAACAGTCAGCCACTAACACCCATATTGCCAATAGCTTTATTAATCTTATTTGAAAGAATCCGTAAGTAGGTTATACGTAGGTAATTAAGAAATTTAAATTCAGAAACTTACATAAAAGGTTAAAAATACGAGAATTGATAGTCAATTAACCTATAATAGAATATAATGAAATTGTATAAATATTATTTTACCGGTCTATGGGGAAATTAAGTCAATAAGTAGGCCTGCTAACAGGGATTGATACGGAGGATTGCACAAACTGGTGGCCACCAAAACACTGGAGTTTTCTCTTTAGTATAAGTGGTTTGTGCAGCTTCCTGAGGAATCAGATAACTGACAAAAATGGTTATAGAAATATCTGACTAATAAAATATAAATAGGAACATGTCAGATGTGGGTACTATGGCTGTGTATATTATACAATGATCTGCTCTGAAGACTCTGACCCTGGGAGGCAGTTTAAAATTGTATCCACTGCAGATATTCTGTAGCCTGGCTCCGCCCACTTCCGGTCAATTTTCATTGTCCTTCAAGTACTCCGTCTGGGTTTGGAGTATATTCTTAGGTTTTCTCCGAACAAATTTTTACTGGTCCAATCAGCGAACAGAGGAAGTGGCTGAGAACGATGACGTTGAGGTGCGCTAGTTTGAGTTGTAGGGTTACCGAGTCATGACCAAACGTTAGCGATTGTTTATGGCAGATCCAGAGTGACTCTGGGCAGATCCAGTAGTTTTAAACTTCAACAGAATACCCGCCTTCAAGGAATTTAACGCTTGTCAATGGAGAGTGGTCAGACTCTCTGTACAAATGAAATGTACGAGTCTGGTAGGACCAGGCTAGAGATTCTGAGACGCACATGTGAGAATGAGAACGGCACTGACAGCTTGGCAGCTGAGAGTGACGCTGTGACTGTCAGATGAGACTAATAGAGCATATTTTCGCTGGGGTTTGTCTCAAAATGCTGCATCTCTGAGCGTGTTGCTTGCCGGGGCAGTCTCATCAAAGACGAACACTCTCACTGCGAGAGCAAGAGTCTCGCCTTGCTGCGCTCGCGGACCACTTTCTCTAAAGAAAGCGGCTCCTTCCCTCGTTCTCCACCATTCTCTCCCTCTTTGGAGCCTAAGAGGACGAAACAAGGCAGTCATAGGGCTGAGAAGACAGGACTAAGTGAGCTCATGCTGGTCCATATCCATCGTCCCTCACTCCCCCGCAGCTGATAACAGAACTGACAATTCGGCAGCTCCCCTGCGACTTATCAGATGAGACTATTAGAGCATATTTCACTCTAAAAGAGCATATTTTTGCCGGCGTTTGTTTCGAAATGCTGCGCCTCCAGTGCCGCATCCACGCCAAGCCACGTTCATCAAAAACGGACGTTCTCACTGCAAGAGCACGAGTCTCTCCTCGCTGCACCTGCGGACTGCTTTCTCTAAAGAAAGCAGCTCCGCCCCTCATTCTCCGCCGTTTTCTCCCTCTCAGGAGCCTGAAAGTGCATTCACACTCCCAGCAACATGCAGTGACAAAGCGACACGATCCCATTCATCTCACTGGAGAGCTGGTGTTTTCAGGCGGCACGAGCGACAGCGACCATTGGCGACCGGATGGGGCGTGTCCAGCGATGCGTCAAAGTTGAGATCTGTTCAACTTTATGCAAATGAAGAGCGACTTCTGGGAGCAACAACCAATAGGAGTGAAGTCGGTGAAGCGCATGTGATCTGTCGCTCTTCAGTGCTGAGGCAAGATAATTGAGAAGCTCATTTTAGCAGTCAGCAACTGTCTTATAATTTATGATATGTCTCTGTGTACATAAGGTGGTACTCGCCATGCTGACTCTGAGCCTGAATGGATTTGTGAGCCCAGATAGACCGGCATTTGCCCTTTTACTGCAGATAAATAGCTGCGATGCCAAAGAGCACTCGCTGTTTTTCATTCATCTTTAATATTAGGAATGTTATGTACTGATTCCATTTATATTTAGACTATTCCTTCCAACATGTATGTTTGTAGCGGCAAGAAAACTGATTTGTTGTCGACAACATGGAGTAACGTCCTTTGAAATGTTTTATTCACAAACGTTACTAGGCAACCAGTATTGGGAACTCCCACTAGCAACTTCACAGCCAGCCACTTGAGATATGCAGCGCTGGTAGTGTGAATGCAGCTTAAGAGGAAGAAACAATGGAGTTGCAGGGCTGAGTGGACGAGACTCAAGTGAGCTCACACCAGTCCATATCCCGCCCTGGAAGTGCCTGCCCACAGCCGCTTTGACGAATGGTTCCTGCAGCCAGGGTGATTCCAGCGAGCCCCCCAGCAGGAACCTACCCCATTCGTTCATGATGAACTTACCAGTTGTGGCGCACCCCCACTTGGCCCGTGCTCACTCTTCTGCTTCGCCCATCCTCATCATTGTTGACGGTGCCAAAAGCTTCACCCTGGAGGAGGCTGTCACAAACCTACTCTGTGGCCTGTCAAGCCAAACTCATCCGCACTATGGATAAGTGCGGCCCAGACCCTGCTGCTTTCAAGGAGAAGCACAGCGCGACCGATTCCGCTTTGTGCGTTACTAAGACAACGGCCCAGGTGATTAGCCGTATGATGACCTGTTTAGTGGTGCTCAAAGCGCCACCTATGATTAAACTTGGAGATCAAGGACGCTGACAAGACAGCCCTCCTTGATTCCCCTGTTTCTCCCTTAGGCCTATTCATTTCTGCAAGGCTATTTCATTGAGGCCTGGAAGGCATCGCAGGCTATGCGCCACTTCCTACTGAAGCAGACAAATTCAGTGCTTCCGCCCAGCTCAGCGCATCCCATTTTGAGCAGCCCCAGCAGTCACTAATACTTTGGGCAAAAGGAGGAGGGGCTAAGTCATAGCCAAGGCCGGGCCACCCTCAAAGTGACCATGTGTTCACCTCCCAATCCTCTTTTCAGTTCCGGGCGATGGAGGTGCTGTGTTTGTTGTCAGTACTGGGTCCACCCCACCCGTGGTATGCGCACTCATACCCCCCTCCGCTGTTAAAGTTAAATAAAAAACAAACACCTTCACAAATCCTGCTGCAAACGTCAGCTCCCCGCCATGGTGAGGCGAGCTGCCATCTGCAGCTCTCATACCCCTCGCTGGAAAGCCATTCCTGGCGTGCCAATTGGGTTTTAGAGAAAATAAAGAGGGGTTAGTTGCTCCAATTTGCTTGCAGACCCCCCGCTTCAGGGGTGTGACTCACACTTCGGTCTCTGACGCCAACGCTCATGTTCTCCGAGCCAAAGTACAGGTTCTACTAGCAAAGGGCGTGCTGGGAAAGTCCCCGCAGCCCACAGCGAGTCAGGCCTTTAAAGCCGCTACTTTCTCATCCCCAAGAAGGATGGCGGACTCGTCTTGAGATGTCTGAACCGCGCTTTGAAAAGACGGTCGTTCAGAATGTTAACTTTGAAACTAATCCACCTTATGATCTGCCCAGGGGATTGGGATTGGACCCTACCATTCGGACTGTCCCTAGCCCCATGCAGATATTTGCTCCATGCAGATCTCAGGGGTTCATGATGAACTTGAGCAAGAGCTTGCTGCGCCCCAGCCAACGCATCACATTCCTGGGGGCGGTATTCGATTGGTCCCAAATGTGGGCCTGGATTTTGCCGGAACGCTCCCTTAAAATTCAGAAGTTAGCAACGCCATTCAGATTGGGGAGCAACCACCTCCCCTTGAAAATGTTTCAGAAGCTACTGGGCATCATGGCAGCAGCCTCCTCAATAGTTCCCTTGGGCCTGTTACACATGTGGCCACTACATCGCTGGTTGAAGGTCCACGTCATTATTCTCAGGGTGACCTATGGCTGCACCAGAGCCCTGGTCCTCTGGAAATCGCCCCATCTGTATCAGATGGGAGTGGAATTGGGCTTGGTTTCCAGAAGGCCACCTCCTCATGTGGGGAGTTGGGACAGGACAATCTCCTCTCAGTAATGTGCTCAGTGATGCATGTGCCGGGCGCCATGAACATAGGAGCAGATATTCTGCCCCGGGACATACCACCTCCAGGGGAGTGGAGACTCCACACCCAGACTGTCTGCATGATTTGGAGCATTTTTGACTAGGCAGAAGTGGATCTCTTTGCATCGAAAGAGAACACCCACTGCCCGATATTCTTTTCAAAGGAAAGTATGCATTATCTACGGGTGGCTCTCTCTGCGCCTCCATGTCTTCCTTTGAGTAGAACTGCTCCCTCAGGTCATCATCCGATTCATGATGTATGGACATATTGCTCAGTCTAACTCGTGGCACCAATCTGGCAGAACCAGCCATGATTCCCAGAAGTAGTTCAGCTGCTGACAGGCGGGCGCACCCTGTCCACACTCAAAGTATACACGGCAGCGTACCACGCTCCTATAGTTGGCCAGTTGGTTGGGAAACACAACCTGGTGGTCAGATTTCTCAGAGGGGCCAGGAGGCTAAATCCGCCTCACACCAACACAGTCCCTTCCTGGGACCTGTCTATTGTTCTGAGGGAACTTCAGGGCCTGCCCTTTTTGGACATGCTAAGTCCCTGACTCTAGTAGCCTGCCTTGGGCCCTTGTCCTCAAGGGCCCCCAGGCTATGGCCTCGCAGGATGGCATCCGTTCTGCGCTAGTAGCACAGCGCTTTGTAGTGCGTATCCCATAGCATCAAGAGAAAAACTCTGATGTAATACGAGTGAACCATATCGAAAGGGAAAGTTCCGGTTACTGACGTAACCTTGGTTCCCTAAAATAACGGGAACAAGCATTGCTGTACTTAGCCGTGCTGCTGCGCGTATGCATGAGTCGATGCTACTGCTACTCAGTTGAAAAATTTAAGATGTTCAAAATTTTCCTATTTTGTTTAAATATAATTTTATTTTCATTTAGTACTGCCTTTTGGAAGCAACAGAATATACTTACATGTTTCCCAGAAGACAAATTATGTAAAATTTACCTTGATCTTCAAATTCAAAAAGTTTTCACCCCCGGCTCTTAATGCATCGTGTTTCACTGTGGAGCATTTAGTTTGTAAGTATAAACTGGCATTGGTGTTAATAGAAAATAAGTGTACCTTATTTGTTTTGGTTCTTTATAACTTTTCACCTCTGACTTCCAGTGTCCCAGTTAAAGAAGAATCAAGCAACTTGTACACCAAACCCCTGCTGGTAAATCTACCCACGTCTGACTTCAGCGTCATCTGCCTCACCTGCACGGTGGTCACGGCTTCTTTTACAACTTGCTGACCCACACGTTCCAGGATGAACCGAGTCCTACGCTTGGCAAACGGTTGGCCAACCTCGTTCACTGCATAAGGGGAGTGCCAATGCTGGCCTGACTGCCGAGAGCAGGTCTGATGCCTGAAATGTCCATATTAGGCAGCTGAGAGAATCATGACTCTAAAACGGCATCTGCTGGAGTTTAAAGATTATTTTTTAGCCCTGGATGGACTCGATGCCAAGTGACTGTTCTGAACTTTTGTTGAACAAATGAGCTTCCAAAACAGATGGATTAGCCACTTTTTTTATTATTATTGTTTTGTCGAGACATAAGCAAAGACATTTTTTTGCAGTTTATTCTTTTAGAAAACCATAGCTTGCTGTCATTTTAACTTTTTTCAAGGAACTGTGTGGTTCAGGCATCTGGGAGAAATATACATAGAAGAGCTTGAATTTTGTCATCTCAGTTTACACCACCCCTTTGAGAGCGTGACCAAGTGTCACAGAAACACAGACACTACAACATACTACAAAATGTATGTCTAAGAATGTGGCAAGTATTATCCACTCTCTGTAATTCACTGATATTCAAATATGTGTTGTTTTGAAGCACTGGACTGTTTTTAGTGTTTTGCCTTTATTTTCATACATTTGCCTGTGGGCTGACCCCAATGACCTCCAGACTGGGTGTTATTGAATTCAAATCCTGAAGCAGCTCTTTAACACTTGTTAAATTTCCTATAATAAACTGACTGGAGACCCATAACGTGTTGAGAACGATTTGCAGCATTTTTTTTGTTGTTGTTGAGTATGCTTCGATGGATTTTGAGGAAGAATGTAATGTTTTTTATCCCACTCAACTGTGCCATTCTGTTTGAATTAATGTATGTGAAAGAGCCTCTGCATTGGCTGACTGTAAATCCTTCAGTTATCTGTTATTTGACAAGGTAGTTTGTAATATATATATGCAGGTACAGATTTGTAGTAACTCACTGGTTCTTAAAAAAAAAGTACCACCGATTAAGTCAGACTATCCAAGTAGTACCAGCATCACCTTACCTATTTTTGCCTGGGACTGCAGACGCAAGTGTGTGAAACTGCTGTAAACATGATACAATCCCAGCCCCCAATCCCACACACTCTGACAGTTTAAATCTAGACTAAAAATCTCTTTAACCTGGCAGACACGACACATTATCAATTTATATTATTCAAATCAGTTAAATGATTGTTAGGGCGCATAAATTAGGTCAACCGTAACCGGGAATACTTCCCATAACACCCGATGTACTCGTTACATCGTAAGAAGAATGGCATACGCTAATGTTAGTCTGTCTGTCTCATCCTTATCCCGTGGTTCCTGATGTAGTCAGCCGGATCCAGATCAGATGGTGGACCTGCACCTAAACACGACAAAAACGCAGCCCTGAATGTCACCAGAGACCTTGTCTCCTAGACAGTCCCCTGTGAAGACCTCGTTGCCGTGACGGCCGTCGGCAGAGATCCTCAGCAGAGACCACAAGAACCAGACAGATCCTCCGCACACATCCTATGGCCAGCTTCGGCTCCATACCAGGTGAAGAATCCATCTTCAAGCAAAAGGAACTGGATGAATATTTGAATTCTGACTTGTGATGCAGCCTGAATCATAATGACACCGTGTTCGTTCGTTGGCCAGAGGAGAAACAATTTGTATTGTATAAAGCGCTATATAAATAAAGGTGACTTGACTCAAATGTTGTCTTTCTTAAACACAAGATGTAAACATTGTTTCCTTCCAGACAGAATTCAAATTCTGTTCACATTCCTGGAAGCTGATGCAAGCTAACCTCGGTTCAGCACAAATACCTTTCATTTTTCCACTTCTTTTCTCTTTATGTGAATAAATTGCCAAAAGTACAGCGTTAACCTGCATTCTTTGATCGATTAATTTCTAGTAGCTTAGTACTTTTAGTTCAAGGCTTTTCCATCACTGTTATGTTTCGCTGACAGTGACAATTGTTTTGACACTTTTGCTGCCAAGCTCCTGGAGAGGATGGTAACAGAGGTCTCTTTCATTACAAAATGTTTTGCACGTGTTTGGGTCTCGGGGAGGGGAACTTGTACATTCCTAAGCACTGATGCCAATGAGCTGTTATGTGAGAAGAGAACATCCAAATGAACACTGGCATACCAAAAAATACCAACTCTTCAATGAAGCAATTTCCTTTGTTTTTTTTCATGGCCAAAAAACTCAACACTAAAAGCAGGTTTACTAAAACTATGATGTTTTATTTGGTGGTTACAAAGAGGGAAAACAAATCCTGGTAAAATAAATCAGCACGGTTCACTGCATGCATGACCACAGGTGGTTGGGCAGCATTTCTGTTCAGCAGGGCACTGACCATCATGGTAACAGTATTCGGCACACATTGGAGTCCCCTTCGGTAGGGCACATCGACCAGGCTTCACTGCATGGATGGAGATATTGAGCTTTTAGTCAGGCCATTTAGTGGCATTCAGCCTCCGATGTACAGCACAAAAAAATAGAAGCTTGTTTCTGCCACAGAAATAAAAAATGTAAAAGATAATCATGACTTTTTGTCTCACAATTCTGACTTTTTTTTCTCACAATTGTGAAAAAGTTGTGAAAAAAAAGTCAGAATTGTGAGTTATAGTCCAATTCTGAGGAAAGAAAGATTTTATAACATGCAATTGCGAGTTTATATCATGTAATTCTGACTTTATAACTGGCAATCGCAACTTTGTATTATGCAATTCTGAGTAAAAAAGTCACAATTGCGAGATTAAAACTAGCAATTGCGTGGGGGAAAAAACTTAATTGTGAGATCGCAATTACCTTTTTTATTTTTTATTCAGTGAGGGAAACAAGCTTCCATATAAAACACTCAAAACAGGCATAAATAGCTAGTTTTTATAGTTTTACTAACAGATGTATTATTATTCATCTTTTGTAAAACCACCTTGTGCCTAAAAAAGTGCTATAGGCCAAATTCATGTACTTAATAGTTAATACTAAAAAAAATCATACTTAATATTAAATAAGACAAACTAAAAGGCAATGAGAAATCTGACCCAAACATGAACAGAATATAATAATATGGTAACACTTTACAATACATTTGTTAACATTATTTAACTATAATAGCTAACACGCACTGACAATGAAAAATACTTCTAAAACATTTATTAATGTTAGTTTTACCATATTATTACATTATTAAAATCCAATGTACAATTAATGTAATTAGCTGTATATTTATTAAAGATTAATAAATCATGTAACAAATGTATTGGAACCTTATTGTAAAGTGTTTAATATAATATAATATAATATAATATAATATAATATAATATAATATAGCAATACCTGTATATGGAGCAATACATTCATGTCCACAGCCATTGCTGCAGCATTTCTCATTGTTGGGACAGTCACTGTCATTGACACAGTACTCAGCACACACTCCTGCTCCAAATTTCCTGCGTGGACACACTCCTGGCTTTGCTGTTATACAGACACATGAACGAAACCATATCACTAATTGCTGAATGCATTTTTGTTTTACATATTATTGGAATACGTTTTAGCTACAAGAAAAAACAATTTCAGTCTTTCTACTTTGAAATTCCTTGTTTTATTCAATATGTTACTTGCTGGTTTCTTGTAATTATGGTTTACCTTTATTGGCAATTTCTGATCTAAAACGTTTTTTTTTTTTAAAGACCTCTAGTATTATTATCCATTACTAATTTAAACTCACTGAAAGCAGGCGGCACACACACAGCCCCACAGTCAAATACACAGCATCTGTGTCCTCCAGTGCAGTCTCTATCAGAAACACATCCTCGACTGGACGGCACGACCATCAGCTTCCCCGGACAGTGGTCGACCACTACAGAAAGAGCATCATTAGTTTGTTTAAGCATCTTTAAGTCAGTGGTTTTGCAATAGTGTCTCAAGCTTTTTCACATATTTATCTGCTGTAGAAATCTACTGTAGGCCTATCCCTAAATTGTGTCAATTAATGTCATATAAAAGTGTAAACTACTTGTTTTTCTTGTACAATGGGAAATACACACACACACACACACACACACACACACACACATTACCTATAAATGAATAGCCCAGATAAAACATAAAAGTTAACTTTCGTACAGTATGACCATTTATGAATATCACTTTTGATATTAATTATGTAAACTTAACTGATGTACAAAGTTCATCTTTAACTGGACGTCTGTACTCTATGTTTGAGAATTGTAATGTGCTGAGATGTCATATTATGGAAGGCATTTGTTTAATGCATTTCTTCGGGCTGCGTATTGAAGTTAAAGAACATCTTCTCACCTGTGAAGTTTCGTCCTGGAGCAGCTTCTGTTGAGCTCCAGCATCCAGACAGACACAATAACACAGCGCACAAATACACTCGAGCTGTCATCCTTTCGACCTGCGATCACACAATGAACTCTGCTGGAAAGAAAATGCGCTGAGTCTCTGAGTGAGTTCGTGAGTCAAGAGGGGCGGAGAGATCTTACAGAGTCTGTGAGGCTTCAAGGTCCTTGCGCGAGGTAGCTACACACGGACGAACCTATAGGCTACCATCAAAACATTAGTTTACATAAAAAATGAATGCTGGCCCTGCAGTCTGTCAAATGTTATTATAAAATTGCTCAAAGAAATCATATTTTTCTCAGAACGAGAAAGTATATGACCGCGCCAGTAAGCCATTCAAAAAACTTGCAGAAGCACTCAACCAATGGCGTAGTTTGGGCAAAGAGTAGAAGTAGGCTACCGGGGCGGGATGATCCGAACACGTCCGCACGGTCCGCACGTTTTTAAAGGTTTCTAAATGTTCAGAGAGCTCTCTACTTACTAAGTATGGAGATTATAATATTAAAAAATGATTTGAATATGAATTGTGTAAATTTGAATTATTGACAAGTGTAGCCTAATTAACAAAATTGAATATTGTGTGGAATTTTAAATAGTTCTGAATTTGATTTCTTTAATAATATTGAACCTTTGAAATTTAACGAATTGAAATGTTCTTATGGCTGAATTGTGTAGCCTAGTAGCCTAGCCTATTTTCAAAAAGCTGTTTTTGTTTTTTTTGTTGTTGTTCTGAATTCTTAGACTGCAAATATAGCCTACAGTTTAAAAAAAATACAGATTCATGTTTTCAAGATGAAGGAGAAATTCAAATTCAGTTTTGTAAAATTCAGATTTACAGAAAGTAGGTCACAGGTCATCCAAAGGGAAGAGTAATCTCAGAAAATTCGACCGGAGCATTTTGGCCGATTACAGAGCTGCACTGCAGTAGTTTTCTGCCGCAAACGTGGTGGTGGTTCAAGAATTCCATTATTATGTGGAATATTTAAAATTCCACATAATATTCAATTTTGTTAGATTACACTTGTCAATAATTCAAATGTACACAATTCAAATTCAAATCTTTTTGTCATATTATAAACTCCATATGATATGATGCTGGCAAAAAAAGTTTTGAATGGCCTCAATGGAGTAAAATACTATCCCCCACATATTAGTTTGATTTAGATTATATCCCATACAATAACACTGGAAAGTTTTTATGACGGTGGCTTTTGGGCACCACTCAATCCCAAATCTGAAACTAATCTCTTACGAAATTATATTTTTTTTCCAAAGTAGGGCCTAAACTGAAACCCCTCAAACGGCCTAAATAATTTTGAAAGAAAGAACGTTGTTCGGGGGGTTCCTCGGTGGATGGGGTACACATAAATATTTGGCAGCAGTCATGCTTGTTGTTGACATAGGATATATATTTTATACATTGGTTTGAAACAGATTATGCATTAACAGTAATGTGCATCTAATGCTGTATAGTTTTATATGACCACTAGATGGCAGGTGTATAGAAATGAGCTGTAGGTGTTTGCTACCAATGCAGTGTAAGAAAATCATTTCGAATGGGTCTACAAATAATATTTTCCATTACCAAAGTGCAGTTCAAATTTAACACATCTGAGACTAGTGTAAAAAGTTTATTGATATACTGTAAATTGAACTGGATTTTCCTTGAACAATTCTAGTGCATAAAACCATTTGAAATATAAAATTTGAATAAAAACCAGGAAGCATTTATTTATTGTAAAGGCAGTTTAGCCAAAATGCGTTTTCTTTTTAAAAGGGAAAATTTGAGAAAACTTAGAAATCTCATGTTTTGCAGAGTACGCTGTTAATGTTTAAACTATACTCAACAACAAATAAATTAACACATAAATACATATATTCAAATTTAGTAACAGAGGGAAAAACAGAATCCATTCAACCAGTATACAAATATATCTGAGTTTGTGTGCAACAATCTGTAAAACAATGCAATATTTTACAAAAAAGATTGGGCTCAGATATATATTAAAAAAGAAATAGTGAAAAATAAATGAATAACTATGTAGTATTGAAAGAATATTGTTCTCTAAAAAAATTCTAAATCATTTAATAAAAAGGCTCTATATGACATATAAAGTCATCCTTTGAATTATATGGGAAGAAAAATCTGTTAAAACACGTGTAGTGTTATTTGCACTGCAGAAATGAACAGATTTGACGTTTGTGCAAGAGTTATTTAAAATCACTTTGAGCTCAGTAACAAAACATACATTTAAAACTGTACTTTACAGCATTACCAGTATCTGACCATTTCATTTATAATTTACACCAAAAGTGGAAATTCCCTTTATTTGAAGAATTGATACTGCACCATTTACTGAAAAAGGCCAATCAGTCCAGCAGCTGAATGTAAACAACACCGGTCAGAGTCGACAGCCTCGCTTAATACTTTCCCGTGTCCACTTGAAATAATGTGTGATAGCGGTTCTGGAATGAAGGCTGATTAATTCAAGTCCCCTAAAGAACAAGACAAACACAACTGTTGTGCATCTCTGTGAAATTCATGACAGCTGAAAATAAATGTTCTTGGTCTCACGCCAAAACCCAATTAGGAAACAAAAAATATTGTCACACTTTACAAATTCAATTTGTTAACATGTATTAATGCATTAGGTCGTGAACTAAGAATAAAACACGATTCTTTACAGCCTTTATTAATCTAGGTGAATGTAATAAATACACTATTGTTGACTGTAAATTAACTCAATAATTATGTTACTTTATACTTGTCTTGAAATATTACAATTGTATTAGTGTATTTTAGAAATTAACTTCAACTTTAAAAGTATTGTTTGTTGTTTATTCATAATACTTAAGTCTTAAGGCATTAAGTAATGTTAACAAACTGAGTCTTATTGTAAAGTGTAACCAATTCAAGAATAAGGCTAGTAAACGCTATTGAAATGTGCCCATGAAATGCATGTTTTAAAGTGTAGAGTTAATATTAATTCCACCGGTTTCCTTAGTGACCTAATCTTACATATTGCTTTCAGAAACATCCCTCATATTCATATATATATATAAAAAAGAATCCTAAATGCTTATGGGGCATCTTCACTTTTGCTCTTAGCCCTGACCAGCGCCTCGCTGTCCTCGATGCTCTCTTTAAAGAGACACTCCTTCAGGTTGGGCTGATTCCCTAGATCAATCCCCTGCTCCTGGATCTCCAGCAGAAGAGCTTCCCAGCGCCTCTTGTCCTTCGAGATCTTCCAGGACAGCCTGACGTTGGATTGCAGGAGGGGGATGAGCAGAGGGTGCAACTGGTGCTGCTGCAAAGCCTCCTGGGAAGGCGCTAGATCCTGCAGGGCTCGGTCGCAGTGTTCCTGAGCCTCGCCGAGTTGGTCCAGCTCTTGGAAGCAGATGACCAAGGCGGAGAGCGTGAAGAACCAGTGAACCCTCTGCATCTGGTTGAGCTGCAGGATCTGATGGCATCCTAACTTCTCCTGGAGCCTCAGAGAGTTGAGAAGAGGCCCCAGGGCATCTTGGTAACGGCCCACTCGCATCAGCATCTGGCCAGCGCGCAGATCACCCAGGTAGAAGAACTCGAGGAACGTAGGTGTGGTCCGCAGTTCAGAGAGGGAGTGGAGGTGGGTCAGGTACTGCTCGAACGCCCGGCTGCGCTTGGCAATGGTCTCGGCGGCGAAGTTTTTGCGCAGCTTCTTGCGAGGGAAGTGCACGCCATCCATCTCGTCTCCGTGGCGCCGGCGCAAGCGGCTGTGCAGCCGTTCGAAGTCAGTGTAGCGCCGCGTGATGACAGCGGGAGTTTTGTCAAACGTGCCAGAGTGGATGACATGAATCGTGTAGAGCTGATGAGAAAAAGTGTATGTGACTTCATGTGAAACCAGAGAAACAAAACCAGCAACTGTTCAATATATCCATTTTTGTCCGAAAATACTTTAAAAATGCAGTTCATGCATACACAGCGACCGAATGATGAGCATGTTTTTAATTTCCGAATTAAACGTTCTTAGGGCATAAATTAAAAAAAATGTGATTATACTATCCTGATATAATAATGAAGAATAAAGCCTCATTAAAATGTTTGCATAATCATTTAAACTAGCATTTATACAAAGACAACATTTCTTCTTTTAAAAGACTTTTGCTTTTCTTTAAGTGCCCCAATTAAGGCTCTTCATTTTTTTTTTTTTTTTTTATAGGTTTACATGCAAACAAGGTAAAAAAAACATTTGAACATTCATCACTTTTTTCCTCAATGTCTGAAATGGTTTGATAAAGCAGGGGTTCTTAAACGTTTTGGGGAGGGGAATTTTTTTTTCCAAGGACCTCCTCATAATTATAACAGTGATTAAGTGCTTGCTACAGTTTGTACTCAAAAAGTAAGCTATGTCTAAGAAGAAATTATACAACATATACAATTTATCAAAGATTTATTAAACATCATTTTTAGGGCCATATGAAATCCGTTTTTATTGACTTCCATTAAAATTCCATTCAATTTTAATAATCAATAAGCATGTTTAATCAGTTGAATTCATTAAACTTTAACAACTTAATTTTTTTAATGCTTGCAATAACTTATTTAAAAAAAATAGTTTTAACACAAATTTTAACACATATTTATCAAAAAAGGCAGTAATTAAATGTTCATTTTATTATTATTATTATTACTGTGAGAATTACATTGTACTATACAAAATGATATATTTCAGTTATTATTTAAAGGGATAGTTCACTTTAAAATGAAAATTCTGTCATCATTTACTCACCCTCAAGTTGTTTCAAACCTTTATGAATTTCTTTATTCTGCTGAACACAAAGAAAGATATTTTGAAGGATGTCAGTAACCAAACAGTAGACAGTACCCATTGACTTCCATAGTATTTTTTTTTTCCTACTATGGAAGTAAATGGGACCAGTTAACTGTTTGGTTACCGACATTCTTCAAAATATCTTCCTTTGTGTTCAGCAGAAGAAATAAATTAATACAGGTTTGAAACAACTTGAGGGTGAGTAAATGATGACAGAATTTTAATTTTAAAGTGAACAATCCCTTTAAGTTAAACTGAACCTTTATTTTGATGAGTTTGATATGCTGATAGTTTTATCAAGTGAAATGCTGGTGAAGGGACTCTCAGAGCAGGTCTGGAGATCAAGTTCATGTGTTCCTGTCCTGATATATCACCAGGAGCATCTCGCGTGCTTGAGCATGTACAGACGAAACTGCTCGCCTGTGGTGAGACACTCAGAACATGCAGAGTTCATATTTAAATCGCAGTCTTTCTGCTCTTTAATATTCACAGATGCTAGTGCAGATCGCAATTTTATAAAGTGTACAGTCCTACTTTTGATTTATTAATCCAAAATTTTGCCAAATACTGTGATATTCCGCGTTATACTGTAAATTCCATTTTTATAACTGGATTCCGCGATTCCGTCCGCGTTTTCCCCATTGCGGAAATCATAGGGCCCTAAATTTATTTCGAGGCCCCCCTGGGCTATGGGGCACAGACCCCACTTTGAGAACCCCTGCGATAAAGGATCCAGTCTCTTTAAACCCCTCCTTTCCGAGAGCCTGCTCTGCTCTGATTGGTAAGAGAACTCAGAGTCTGTTGTGATTGGTCCACCGCGTGTCGGAAACGAAACGCACCATATCTGAATTTCAACTCCTGATCATCCTCAGCACTTGATACACAGTGAGATAAACAGTAACGATGGCGTCTTTTTTATTCGAGCTCGAGTCCTCGTCCTTTGAAAGTTCATGCAAATTGGATTTGCTTTGGCAGTGTCTTCTCGACAACACAAACTCTTCCAGTCTCAGCTACAACTACACTGTTTGAGGGTCAAAGCAGATGCCGTTCACGGGCAGCTAATGAAGACTATAGGCTGGCATTATGCAAATTTCTTACAAACCTACGTAGGTTCGAGCAGGAAGTAAGACTGGTATTTACTAATGTCTCGTTTCAGGCAGTTCAACATCGGTTCTTTTGGAGAGAGAAACTTTGCAGACCTTTTACATTCCTAAACAGCTATATTACACATTACATGAAAGGTACAGTAATATCTGAAAAAGCATAACAGTGTACGATAAATCAAGCGTATCGTCAGTTCTGGCAGGTCACGTTAGTCAAGCTCGCATCAGCTGACTCTCAGTTGATCCACGTCTATACCTATAGGCAGGGGTGCACATAACTGGTACGCAGGTACGCATGCGCGACAAAAATCAGGAATGCGTAATGCCACTTGTGTTACTACGCGCCTTTGCGTACTGTCGCCAAAATGCAACCTAGGCAGTGTTCATTTAATTTTTTCACAGATGAAAACGAGACGATAACTAAATAAAAACCTTGTTTTAAATGACGACCACTATGACGAATAAAAACTAGACGGAAATGTAAGGGAGGGACGATTGGGGAAGTGATCCAGTCAGAACTGATTTGCGTTTGTGGAAGATACGCACATTTGAATTGTAACATGCTGATCTACCGAGTCGGCATGCGCTTCATGCATGTCTCAAATCGTTAAAAAATGTAAACGTCTGGGAGAAAGAGAAGAGCAGACATATGGATATATCTGAATAAGAGTGACGACGCGAAAGACAGCTTTATTCGGTATGTTTTTCTGTGCGAACACACACACACACACACACGACCCGAAGCGTGCAGCCCTGCACATAGACACAGCGCGCTGCGCGCAAGGACTGAATCGAGCTGTCTTTCGCGTCTGAATGGACAAATACACACAACATTATGTCTAAATGTCCGTTTTGGAGAGTATTCACGTAAACACAGTCGGTTATGTCTTTACAGAACGTAGCCTACCGTGCATCAGTGCAATTGGATCTGCACACTCTTAAAGTGACAGTGCATGATAAACCTAATGCCTTCTGTAGTACACTTAATATTGATCAAACAACAAAATAAAAAGAGAAAATTCACTGCTCTTTATTATCTTTAATAAGGATTAATTATATTTAATTTATACAAATAAATATATCTGAACAATCAAATAACACTTCAAATAAATTTTTTCCAAAGGTGTTTTCTATCATTTTAGGTCGTTCTTTTCACGCTGATGTAAATTTAAGTGTTCGTTTATTTTTTTTTTTATAAGTTTGGTTTTAGTTAGTTATTTTATGCTATAAAAACGGAAATGTGACGTCATGATTGACAGCTGTGGCAACGCTACATATGGGGTGAGGACCAAACACCATCTCCTGGTCCTCATCTGAGTAACTCACTGAAAAAGTTATGTGCACCCCTGCCTATAGGAATACGACGCATATCACTGTATTCATATATAAGCTCCTTCAGTATTATCAGCAGCTATCGCGTTTCTCAGGAGCGAATTGCCCTCCTCCATCCCCAGCTCCTCCTCTCATCCAGTCAGGATTTGGCATTCTGATTCCCCTTGAATCAGAATAAATTCTCGAATTATTATTATAAATTCTCGATATAAAATATTGAATGAATGATATCTGTAAGTAATAATCATTGTACTTTTATTTGGACAATCTTATTTGTCATTGGCCCAAATATAAAATGCTGTTTTGAAATTATTGTATTTATGTAATGTGTTTTGAAGTTGAAATTGTGTTCACAGTTGTGTCTTGTGTACTTACCACATACTTGGAATTTGTGTCATGGACAACACTGGCATCTGTCACCTCAAAAATGAGTTTTTCAGGAATGCAACGAGTTCGTGCGCTCTTGTAGTTTTCTTGTAGTTGTCTGGTGATCATATTTGAGGTTTTGGGGGGAGGGCCTATTGGGCTGGTCTCTATAAAGAAAAAAAGACTAAATTAACTAGAAATGTGAAGTATCAAGTGAACTAAAAGTGAACCAAAAAGAAGAAGTGAAATTTGCCTACAAATAGATCATTGTAAGTTTACAAACATCATGTACATATGCTTAAGCTTAAAGGAAGAGCTCATTTCAAATGGCGTTTATAAAAGAATGGGTTTTTTCCCATGCAAACTCTTTCAATACAATAGCAGTTCATAGTGATGACAGCAGTCAAGCTCCAAAAATAATACACCAGCAAAGTGGTTCATTCGACTTCTGTGCTACAATACAAGTCTTTCTATTGTAAGCTGCTGTGGAAAAAAGCGTCAGCTAAATCAACAAATAAATGTAAAAAATGTAAATGTAAATCTTCTGAAGTCATGTGATAGCTTTGTGAACAGAAACTTGTTCATCACCAATGAGGTTCCGTATCACTGAAGATCTGAAATCACATTCATATTTAGATTAAAATATCCAAAAGCTACTATTTTCCATGAGTCCAAATCATTTGGCAACATAAATATGCAGAATAAAGAATGTGATTCGAGAACTGAGATGATTTTCAGTGAATTCTGACCTAAAATTGAGTTGTTGCTCACACACAGTTATCCATAAGATTTCCAATATGCCGTATAATATAGGCAAATGGGCTTCCTTTATGGTGTTTTTGTCCTTTTAAAAGCTTGACAGCTCTGCTCAATAATAACATTTAACTGCTCAGTCTGTATACATTTATGTCAGAAAGGTTTCTATTTCAAATGCTGTTCTTTTGAACTTTTTATTCATAAAAGTATACTGAAAATGTTTTATCTGCAACATCACTGTAAATCTTTTCTATGGAAGCATACTTCTGCCAGGAAAAAAAAGAAAAAAAGAAAGGTGCTATGTGGAGTTTTTCTACTAAAATGAATACATTTTTTATTGCCTGTGTAATCTCACAATAAAATGATCCACTTGGCGGGTTTTGCTATTGCCTCTGAAAGCAAGTATTCCTATTTCTATGTGATGCTTCGGGTCGGATTTGCCGCGAAATCTGCATGCGCGCTCCCGAGCGTCTCGCATCTCGCCTCGTATACTGACTTTGCACTCAACAGCGACGACACTGCAACTTTATGACATGGAGTCTGCTAATACTAGGAAACGACTAGCACAACACAAACTCCACATAATAATAAAAAACAAAAGAAAGCACGCGCACGAGCACTCGCTTGTAAACGTATTCGGTTGCAATCTGAAACATCACCGCTAGATGCCGCTGAAAACTCCACATAGCCCCTTTAACTTTTTATCTCACAATTGTGTGATATAAACTCGCAATTGTGAGTTATAAAATCAGAATTGTGGGATATTAACTCACAAATTCAAGAAAAAAGTCATAATTTCGAGATATAAAGTCAAACTGTGTGATATAAACTCACAATTATAAGAAAATGTCAGAATTGAGAGCTTATTTTCCCCTCAGAATTGGACTAAAACGCAATTGCAAATTTATATCTCAGAATTCTGAGAAAAGATGTCAGAATTATGAGATTTTTAAAAAATTGCAATTATTTTTTAGATTTGTTTTATTCCATGGCAGAAACAAACTTCCATTCAACATTGCTAATAATAAGATTTTTTTTTTTTCTTAGCAGCAAATCAGCATATTAGAATGATTTCAGAAGGATCTGTGACACTGAAGACTGGAGTAATGATGCTGAAAATTCAGCTTCGCTATTATAGGAATAAATTACATTTTCAAATATATTAAAACAGAAAATAGTTATTTTAAATTGTAATAATAATCTTTCACAATATTACTGTTTTACTGTATTTTTGATTAAATAAATGCAGCCTTGCCGAGCATAAGAGACTTCTTTGAAAAACATTAACAATCTTACAAACCCCAAAGTTTTGAACAGTGTGAGTTTTGGGACAAGACGAGAATGAGTAAATGACTGTATTTTAATTTTTTAATTAACAAGCCTATTCCTTTAATTGCTTCTGCACATTCACTTCAATTCACCAACACACATTTTGCTGTTATACTCATCTATAAAGCATATACCTTGCCCTTTACACTACCCAATTATAATATGTTAGCTTTTTAAAAGATAGGTTATTGATATTGATGACTACCTGTGCTGCTACATGCATTATCTATGGACTCTCCAAAAAAGTCAGAGTCACTGTCTGGCCCCGACGCGTCTCCCGGATCCTCAGAGTCCAGGACCCCATCACCCTCGAAGCACAGGGTCCCTCCGAGCCTGGCCGACACGCAGTCTATATCATCCTCAAGCTCAGAACTTTCTGGAAAGTCATCGGTTCTGTGGCCGTCTGTCTCTGAAGGAAGCTCCCCTTCTTTGAACAGTGTACGGCGAAGTCTGTCGAATAGTTTAGAGGCCATCCCAGCTTTGCTCCAACCCTGAAGAGCACAAAAGTAAAGGATTCCTGAATATAATATGCATTCAAATCATGACATTACTTGTGGCAGATGCTTTAATGTCCTGTAAAACCATTGACTATCAAATGTGTCAAACAAGCCTGCGGACAGTCTGAGGCAGTAATGGAAACACTGAAGTTCAAACCTCTCATGAACTTTCATTGAGCTGTGAAACGAGAGAGCAAACCTTCAGGGAAACTGATCTGTCACATAAATATTTATTATTTATTGAGGGGTTTGGTGAAAAGAGCCTCACAAAAGCATTGAATTTCTGTAAGTTAATTTCCATGGAAGAAATCCGAGTAAAAACAGACAGACGTCATACTTATTTATCGTTAGATACATTTGTGAACACATTATGCACAAAGTTTCATAAACACTCATGAGTATACAGCAAGTTGCAGGCTCTCATTTAAAGTTTTTCTAATAATTCGTATAAACAAGTTATATTTATTACGTTTCGTCATTTACAAATGGAGAAACTTTTCAAAACATCTAGGAAAGTGGGAGCAGCGACTGCAGAAAGTGAATTATAACGCTTAACGTTAGCTTGCTAACTTACGTGCTAATAATAACATCGCGCTTAATCAGCATAACTTCCCCAACTTATAAATGTGAAGACATTTTAAAATAATTAAACAAAACCATCACTTAAATCCATCAAATATCTGATAAGCAGCACTACAAGTTGTCAGACACCAAGTATTGAGGTTAACTTTTCTTGCTAACTATGGCTAATCTAACATTTCAACTCCAAAATTATGAACAAACATATGAAACATGAATATCTCAACTTACCCGAGTTATAGACCTCTAAACTACATATGATCAGCTCTTCATGGTGCTGGATAAATCATTTCTACGTGCAAATAAAGGGAAGGAGCGGTGTAAACATGGATAGGAGTTGGGAGTTGTTCCCTGTCCATAAGAAGAGGACGGACAGACACGCGCTTTACAACTGATTGACAGACACAAAACAGGAGAAAACGTTTTACATGCCTTCATAAAAATGTATTTCATAATACATTTATGTACAGATCTGTGCAGTTTTGCTTGGTACATTTGTGTTTAACTTTTAATTCTGAATTATTTCGTTTATCATGTATGCGCATCGTTTCAAACGGTTTTTAATTTAACCCCCATAGATGGAACACATTGCTTTCAGAGTATAAGAATATATTATTCTATGATCTATATATTAAAGCTACATATTTATTTACGTCAAAAAACTATCGTGGATTTTTTTTTTTTTTTTTCAAAATGTTTTAAAATTCAGGAAGTTAATTACTCATAAGTGATTCATTACAATGGAGAGAAAAAAATCATTGCATCATATTGTGATGCACTGTACAGGAAAAATGCGAAACTGTTCGCTGACTGACTGTAATTAGTATTACTGTGTGTGTTTACACTCCAGGCTGAGAGGTGGCGCTGAACACAACTCCTGTTAGCGCTTCAAGCACACAGAGGAAGACAATCGATAAAACGCGGGTACAACAACATCATAATAACAGTCCTCGATCCGATTCTCAGTTGTATAACGAAATGGCATCTAAAAAGGCGCCGTCAAATATACGTAAAGTTGAGAAAGTAGCTTCAAGTGACTCAAAAAAGTAAGATTTTATATTTTATTTCGTTCAATTCTCAAAATCATGTCATTGTGAACTGTTGAATTATGAACTTGCTGATTGTACAATGTACACACTAATAACTTTTTGCATTATTTGTTTACTTTGAAGTGTCATGTGTATTAGCCTTACTCTTGGGCCAGTAATAGTTAAGATAATATAATATTACATATCTAATTTGTATAATGTATAAACATAAATATATGTTCAAATATTGTGGCCCACTAGACACTCTGTTTTGAAAATGATAGTGAATAAACCTATTGACTTGGTTTAAAAAGGAAACATGATGGAAAGGAAACTAACTTAAGTGGGCTTGATAAGATGATATTATTACTACTATTAAATATGAATCATTTGGTCTAATAACTATTAAAGACATGTGATATCTGTTTCTGCTACACAGACTGATACTAAGTTCCCAAAACAGTTGAAATGTATTCTTTAAATGTGATTCTCTACCAAAAATGATTTTTTTTAATCCTGGTTGAAAGTCTCCTCATATCCTGATAGCAATCACTGTTAAGTGGTCTAAATGTATTTTTATAAATATATATATTGTCTATGGAAGGCGTAGGACCATAAAATGTTCATTAAATCATTGCATTCGGTCCAGATGAAATGATAACGTGTTCCCTGTCAGTCAACATGTGTTTGGCAGCCTGTTCATGCAGACATCACACGTCATCAGTGTGTTCACGTACTATTGCACCTTTAAAGGATTAGTTCACTTTCAAAAACTTTCACTTTTTTTTGCCGATAATTTACTCACCCCCATGTCATCCAAGATGTCCATGTCTTTCTTTCTTCAGTCGAAAAGAAATTAAAGTTTTTGAGGAAAACATTCCAGGATTTTCCTCAATATAATGGACTTCAATGGCAACCAACGGTTTGAAGGTCCAAATGTCAGTCTCAATGCAGCTTCAAAGGGGGCGTGTTGCTAGGCAACGTCTGTCTTCCTAGTTGGAACTCCGACACAGATAAATAATAGAATGCACCACAATCCTTTAAGTCGATTTCATGAATGCAAATATTCAGACAGCCTCTGTTTTTCAGTTTATCCACCGAAAATGACGTCAGTAGTGGAAATAACAGTGGTGCGAGGAGGAAAACCAAAAGTAAGAGCATGACTTACAACTTCTCATAACTCATTAATTTTATTATACTGACAATTCTGACCATTTCATCTGATCTTGATTTTTAGCGTCGGGCACAATTGTAAAGTCTAGGTACATGCAAACCGAAACAAAGGCTCCTGCAAAGGTAACTGACCGCAAAATAATAGGAATAACCTCTACATTATGTTTCCATACTAATCTTGACATCAGTGTTGCTGTGACTGTTTTCTGTCATTTCATAACAATATCAGGGTTGATTGTTTTATGTGGTGTGTTCTGCAGAGCAGTGTACAGCAGCAATCGGTGCTGATGCCACCCAGACCGTCCTCTCCCAGAACAGGCAACACACGAAAGCCGAGGGACGGCGTCCTGTCGAGGCGTACAATAAGCACTCTGGCATACAATGACTCTACCTGTGAGTGTTGGGCTAATCAGATTAAATATTCACTATCTGCATATAAATATAGGGTCTATGTGTTGGTTAAACTAGTTCAGTTGTTGTATAGGCTTTATTTTACTAGATGAATTACTTGATGACTGATGAATGTGATGTTTTCCCAACAGTGGCCTCCAGCATTCTGGAATCCTCAAATTTGGGAGGAAATGTTTTTCAGTCGACTGTGTTGGATGGCCACTGCATGCGTCCAGATTTTGATGTCTCCGTTATTAAAGGTGTGGTACTCGTATCGTCTGGAGTAGAGCAGCAATGTGATTTTGTTTTAACGGTCGTTTGAACGGCTTGCATAACACGTTTACATTTTCCAGACAAAGTTGCGCCGCCAGGCACAGTGGACCCCAAGAATGAAGAAAGGGACATGGCGATGGAGACGTTTTTGCTGGCCTTCCTCACTGCTAAGGTCTGATGTTAAGTTGATCAATATAGTTATTGAAGATGTCCCACAGCTTTACCTGTGATTTGTTTTTGTTTTGGTAAAAAAGTTACTTGTTCTTTTTTTTTTATAATTTTTTTTATATACAGGGTTCCCGCGGGGTCTTAAAAAGCCTTAAAAGCATTGAATTTATTAATTTGGAAATAATACCTTAAAAAGTCTTGAATTTTGATGTCTGGGTCTTAAAAATTTTGCTGTATGTAACTTCTCCGTATTGTATTTTTCACAGACAATTTAATTTATTGTTGAGTTCTGATTTTCTATGTTTATTGTTCAGGGGTCTCTCAGTTCACCATATTCCCAGCATGGAATAAGTAGTTAGCTAATGTTAAAAAACAACTTAATATTGTTCGGCAAACTTTCTTGTGGCCTACTGAAATATTTTTATTTTTCACACCTGCTTGGCTTATCTTTTACCCATTCCACATTTGAAAAATAAATGAACGCAAGTTCAACGTGAAATAGGTATTGATTTTTTACATAAATGGTCTTAAAAAGACTTGAATTTAACTTGAAGAAACCTGTAGGAACCCTGTATATAATAATAATAAATTTTTTGCTAGTGCATATACACCAATTGTGACCATTCCACACCACTCTTCATCACCCCAATTAAATGTATGTACTGCTACCACATTGCACATTCAGATATGCTCAGGCATACTGTATATATTGTCATACACACACAGATATATATCCACATATCTACATCCTTGCATAAAAAACATTTCATTTGCCAGCATGTGATTAAAGTGCCCCATTTTGTTCCTAATTTTGTTTTGGAGGTCTCCTAAAAAAGGTTTACATGCATCTATGGTCAAAAAACTCTTATAATATAATCATTTTCTTATAATATACATTGCAGCATTACTACTTTTCAGCTCGATCAAGGATTCTCTAAACCCCATCTTCCCGATACGTCTACTCCGGTCTGATGGGCCAGTCTGTTGTGATTGGTCTACTCTACTCTGCTCTGATTGGTCAGATGGGCCAGGCTGTGTCTGATATCGCCCCCATACCCTTAAATAGGGCACTATTTAAGGAGATAGCCATTTGTAGTGGTGTCCAAAACCATAGTGGACGTTATCGAGTGCACTCATTCAATCCCACAATGCACCGCATTGAGTGTACAACTGATGTACGCTCAACGGCTAGAGAATACCCATAATGCCCTGAATGAATTCCCGCGCCTCGCCAGGAGATGTCGCCCGCAGCTGAATTAATCATCCATCCATTTTCCAAACTGTGCTGGTCTAGTGTAATATTATACAGGTATAAATTCCTTTTTAATTGATAATTCAATTGTTTAATTAAGGTTTATTTGCTAGTTTCCATGTCAGGGTTCAAGATAAATTATTTCATTACTGTACTGGAGCTGCCAGATTACCAAGTTTCAAATTATTATTAAACCGCAAGTACAAACTATACAGAAACGGCAGCCATGCACTCATGCCCCGTTTACACGAAGTGAAGACGCAGATATTTCCCAGCGGTTTGGCCTCTCATTTACACGAAAACCCTGTTTTTATCACAGAAAACGATTATTTCTAAAAACTCCGGCCAAAGTGGAGATTTCTGATAACGGCGGTTATGTGTTGCCGTGTCAACTGTGAGAAACGGGGTTTTAGGTTCTCAAACGTCACATTATGCTCCAGAAAATGCTTAATGTCATGTGAGCGCCCTATGTTTATAGTTTGTTTGGCTACTGATCATGGTTGCTGTTAAGGTGATCTCATTTTTGGTTTAGTCCAAACGCTTTTGGCCTGTTTGCAATTGCATTTTATGATGACGCTTGACTGCGTATTTATGCGGGTTGATGTAAATGACAACTTTTTTGAAAACGATGTTATTATTGAAATGGAGGGGGGGGGGGGGGGGGGGGGGGGGATAATATTTGTTTCTCTAAATACCGGGCTATGTGTAAATGTGGCCTTAGTGTCTGAATTCACTCATTCGTTTTCATTCACTCCTTCTAGTCGAGTAAAGCAGGGAATAGTGAATGAGGGTATAGGGGGCGATTTCGAACACCAGTCTGTTGTGATTTGGTCTACTCTGTTCTGATTGGTCAGATGACCCAGACTGTTGTGATTGGTCTACTCTGCTCTGATTGGTCAGATGACCCAGTCTGTTGTGATTGGTCTACTCTGCTCTGATTGGTCAGGTGAAATGGCTACTGCATTAAGAGCATAAACAAAATATGAATAAATATTGAGCATATTAATCCAAAAATAGTTAGTTGATGCATGAACATTTCCATTTTTTTTAAAGCCCTTGTTTGATAATGTTTTTGTTTCTAGATTGAACATAATACCCGAAAGATGAGAGAGGAGGCTGAGAGGAATATTCTGGCCGTCATGGAGAAAGAGCAGCATTTGAGAGCACAAGTTAACCAAAAGAAACGACAGCATCAGCTGTTGGAAAAGCAGAAACAACTCAACAGTTTACTGGACGTACAGGTGAGAGGTCATCTTCACACGTTTAACTCTGTTGCTTAAATTTTAATGTTAACAGCTCTCACATTTGAGGTCCTTATTTTTTTAATGCAGATTGAGGCTTTAAGTCCTGTTGCTGCTGCAGCAAACACATTTGCAGAGGAGTACAAGTCATTTGCCACAGCCGTTGATGCCACGAGACACAAGCTTCCTGTGAAGAATGTGCACATTGGAGAAGACCCAGAGCAGTTTTTAGGTGAGATTTGCTCAACATATTTAATATGACGTTTGTGTTTTATATTGTGCAATTTTTGGGTATGTCTTTCAGGGAACTACACTAACCTTTTCCACTGGTGGCACTTGCGCTACTAACTTTTTCAGTTACTGGCGCAAAACATGATTTGGTCGCACAAATTAATTATAGTAAGCCGCTCTGGATAATAATGAACAATAATGAAACTGTATTGCATACAGATGTGCTTTTTATTTTACTTGCCATCTTTTAAACCACATGCCGCCTTGTTTTCTTTAACAGTGGTTGGGATAGATTTACTGCAATAGAAAATACAGTACACAATTTGCAAAATGAATTTCTTTTGGATTTCAAGTCAACATGCTATGGTTGGCACAGATGGGTAGACTCCTGAACTCTTAAAATAAAATAAATATAATCCATAAAATAATATAATAATAGATTTTCAGCAGCTATTGACTATTCGGTATTAAAGATACAAAAAAAAACAATGCATATCCACTTCACAATTAAGTGAAATATAATAAGCAACAAATAAGGCTTTATTATAAGCTACATTGAACTTAATTATCAATTCAGATTCCTCACTTGCTCGGTTTGCTTGACGCCGAAATGCAGTGGGGAGTGCTGCTGCGTCACGGGATACCGGTCTATACATTTCGCGTGCTTCATACTGTCATTGTGAAGCTTCAATTTACATGAAGCTGCGTTTACGTGGACACTTATAATCGGATTGACGGCTCAATCGGACTAAAACATCTTCATGTAAACACCTTAATCGATCGGATTGAGCTCGATCCGAATAAAATTTCGATCGGATTGAAAGGGGTGGTTTATTCCTTTTGTAATGCGATCGAGAGAACATGTAAACACTTGATCGGATTGAAAACCGAAACTGAAAGGACTGCGCGTACAATGACGTATGACGCGCGGAACGAGCTGTTCTTCCTGTTGAATAAAGTGTCATATAAATGAGTGTCCCGTCATTCTAAAATTCTCATTTCACTCAGCGCCTGTGAAGTGAAGCAGGACAACGTTCCACTAATTGTTTTGGATTCTCATCCACAGACGACTGGTTTTGGCCGCGGGGAGGGGCATTTTTACTGCGTGATAAATATAAGCAGCACGGCAAAACGGTTCAATGCTCATTGTCTCCAAATCATGACCAGAGACGGATTAATATTACGTCTGCTGTTTAAAACAAAGAACCAATAGAGAATAGTTATGCGCGAACAGCGGGAAACTTGTGACAAAAACGCGCACATCAACCCGATTACTTTATAAGTCGCGGGGCTGAAGCCAACTTTGTGTTGAATGCTCAGAGCACGTTTTAAAACGTATACTTAAAATACACATTTCTGTTTTAATAAATGCTCATAGTAAATCATAGCATATTGCCTAAAACATAAGGTAGGTACAAAAATAATCAGTGATACATTTGCGACCCATTCAAAATTAGGGTCGCAATGGCATTTCAAAAGGTCGCATATGCGACCATTTTGGTCGCAGTGTAGTTCCCTGTCTTTGTTAAACATGTTATATTGTTGGACGTGAAGTTATAAAGTACGAGACATTGTGTGTTATTGAGAGATTCAAATGACTGGTCAGTGTGCATGCGCCTTGACTCCAACTGGTGATTTTAAATAATTCCAATCAGATCTAATGAAACATATTTGTCTTGCACAGACAAAGCGGTCGGATGTCTAAGTCAGAGCGAGCGTCTCTTGCAACACTATACAAAGGACATTCCCACTGACTGTGAGGCTTTAACAGAGTGTCTTGGAGAGATGAAAAATACAGCTAGTGAAATCAGCCAGCAGCTGACAAGGTAAGAGCAATTCAGTCTCCATATATGAAAGACTTTGCACATTGTGAAGTCCCTAGTGCCGAAACACGTACCTTATTTTTCAAACAATGCTTGATGCGCATTTCATCTGTGCTAGTCTATATTTTAACTGACTTTGCATGTCCATTTGCTGTTTCATATTTTCTTGCAGGACGTTTTCTGATCTTCTGGAGGTGTCTTCATTAGTAAGCCGGGAGACCGTTTTGTTCCAGCAGTCGTTGGAGGAAGGCCAGATCGGACCGAGCACAGCCCAGGCACTCTTCTGCCCCTCCATGACATGATATGCTGTATAATTAAGGCATCTATTTACAATGAAATAATTAAAGAATGTGAATAATCAATTAATTGTAGCCAGGTATTTATTTCATACATTACTGAAGCAGGATTTAAGGGATTTGTCACACATTCATAGGTCTGGTGATGGTGTGTATTTTATTAGAAAAACAACAGTGACTCATATTTGTATTACAAATTAAAACAATTTGGTTGAGAAATTGATAGGTTTCTGTTGGATTTGTTTTATTGTCTAAATTCTTAAATTGAGATCAACACACCAAACATTATGTATACCAGTATGTATGTATATGTACTACATAAAGAGAGAAATATTTGATACCATACTGATTTCATCAATAACTTTAAAGTCCTTAACACCTAACATTAATTACTGGGAACTGAACTGGCTTGTGAAGGGGATTTTGTAGTCATTGCTCTGGTTGCTTTTAGTATTTATTTAAGTTGATCAGATATGTGATTCACTTTTCCTAAAATAAATAACCATAATAATATGTGGGTGTACCCTATTTCAAAAAGAAGATCTTAACAAGAAGAAATAAATCCATGAATAGAATCTCTGCAGCTTTTAACTGGAAATAATTTTGCAGTAATTGCACAGTTTATTATTTTTTGTTCATAAACAATTTTCTGCTGTTTTAATTATATATATATATAATTTATCCAGGTGTGGCGAACTGCTAATGTACAAAATCATGTAAATTATATATATATATATATATATGAGTAAAATATGCCGTTTGGCATCTGGGCGTGATATATAAGAATTTAGCGGATGTGACGTACAGTGTTATTATACAGACCACCGACCAATCGGAGATGTCTTTACGGCAAGTGACGTGCGAGCAGTTGTGATCAACAGACACTACCAATGATGAACAACACAGCCATGAGTAACGCGTGAGTCTTTCGAAAGCTTGTTTGTATTTTGATTAATGAACAACGATATGACATGAACATTTACATTTTTTAAACCACTTTAAAAGTTTAACTGAAACCCGTTTGATACAAAGAGTATCCGCGCAGACAGAAGCCGTCTTTGTTAGAACAGGGCTGATGTCAACCGTATAAAGCTAGTAGCAGATTACTAACGTTACCTCTTGCACATGACAGATTGGTAACGTTATATTGCTAAATGTGTTTTGGCGATGTGGCTTGGAAATAACTCATTTTGAATCTTAAACGAGATTTTTTTCTCTCTCAATAATTAGAAAATAATTGGTCAGAAAGGTTGCAGTGAGCATCTTACAGACCTGTGCAATACTAGAAACTTTAACAAGAGATGATAGACCCTGTTTATTTCACTGCCTTTTTTGCAATAATGCATAATTTTCATATATGTATATTATATATCACAGGATATGTGGAAATTATGAATTATTGCAAAAAGGCAGTGAAATTAACACACACACACACACACACATATATATATATATATATATATATATATATATATATATATATATATATATATATATATATATATGTATATATATATATATATATATATAGTGTGTGTGTTATATACTGTTTAAAAGAGCTGTTTTCTATTTTTTTCTAAGTGTAATTTATTCCTGTGATCAAAGCTGAATTTTCAGCTTCATTACTCTGTTCTTCAGTGTCACATGATCCTTTTTTAATCATTCTAATATGCTGACTTGATGATGTTGTTATCAATTGTGTCCCTTCTCAAATATTAATAATGGTTCTAATACATTTTTTACTAAAATTTTCAATAGTTTTACTGATTAATTATTTGGGGAAATTCATATATATTTTTAATTCTCTGATGAATAGAAAGTTCAAAAGAACAGCATGTATTTGAAATATAGTTTGTAACATTATAAATGCATTTACTGTCACTATTAATCAATTTAATTTGTCCTTACTGAATAAAAATTATTGATTTATATGTCTCCTAGGATCATGTGACACTGAAGACTGGAGTAATGATGCTGAAAATTCAGCTTTGACATCAGAGGAATAAATAACATTTTTAAATATATTACAGTAGAAAACTGTTACTTTAATTTGAAATAATATTTTACAATTTCACATACAGACACATGTACTACAGTGTATATATATATGTGTGTCTGTTTAGGTGGCATCACTCTAGGAGGGGTCGAGGACACAGGCATAAGGAGCAGGATCGACCGAACAGGGAGCGGGCGGTTGAGCAGAAAGCTGAAGACTCAGTGCCCCGTGGCGCCTGTATGACAATGTGCCCTGCCTTTGAATTACGCCAGCGGGAGGCCCAGAATCGACTGCACAGGTTTGAGATGTTGGCCGGCACAGAGCGGGATCGCTTGCCGTGTGCTGACGTGTCACGCGCTGTCAAAGAGTACTCGCGACCTGCCGCGGGGAAAGACTCCACGAGAGCCAGTGACCTTCGGCCTCCATCTGTGCTTTTAAAGACTGTGTGCTACCTAGTTGATGACATTGCAGCTTCCTCTACATTTCAGCCATGGACGGAGGTATGGAAATTGCATTTTGTCATCTTTATCTGTAATATGATGGCCATTTGAAGCCTGTCTTGTTTATGGTCTGATCCACAGGTGTACAGTTTTGTGTCTGACCGCCTGCGCAGCGTTCGGCAGGACATGATTATCCAGCGTGTGTCAGGACCGGACTGTGTGGCTGTGCTGGAGAAAAGCGTGCGATTCCTTCTCTACGCCTCTTACAGACTCTGCGGGCAGCCACTTCAATATTATGACCCGCGGATCAATGACACTCACCTGCAGGAAAGCTTGAGCTGGTTGCTGGAGAGCTACAGAGATGGGAAACACCGGCATCAAGAGGAGTTCCAGGCCTTGAGTTTGCTCTATAACTTGGGTGAGTGAGCGAGTGAGTGAGTGAGTGGAAACTGCTAGAGCTCTCAGTGCTGGTTAGTATCAGTATATTGATGTTATTGTAGTGTGTGTATTATAGTGATTGCCTTGACTTTGTTCATCTCATACTGCGTGTACACCGGACACAAGCAGTGCAACACAACATGACAAAAAAACGATAAAACCCAAACAATAATTATATTATAATGAGTTATGCACTGAAATTTTGGCTACCAAAAATGTTATAACTGAAATTTTCAGCCGAAAACATTGACAGAAACGGCGACATTTAAATAGCGCTTCTTCAATTATGAGTTTTGACAGCGTCTATTTTGTTCACACAATGTGAATAAACGTGTGGAAAGCTGTGTGGACGCTAGGGCTAGGTTGACAGTATCATTTTCTTGATTTTAATCCATACCGACATGGATTATGTATGACTAAAATCGTATGATATGAAAATGGGGAAGGATGTGTCAGGTGAGCTGTATAATTTTTTTAGTCTTGGTAGGGGTGCGCCGATCCGATATTCGGTATCGGTATTAGTCCGATACTGGCCAAAATCACTGGATCGGATATTGCATGAATCGCGGGAGTATAACCCGATCCGATTCGATCACGTCCCTTAGTCCTAAATTGTCATACAAATGCTTAACAACACCTGAGAGACATGCCGTGAAGAGAGATGAGCAACATGCGTCACGCAGGGTTGCCAGATTTTCACATACAAATCCCGCCCAATTGCTTCTTAAAAATAACGAATCGCGTTTCGGGGTGGGAGAAACCGCGGACTTGGCAACACTGGCATCACGTGAACGGTAGCTAGAGGTGAGTGAGGTAAGCGAGCCCTCTCAGCAATTAAGTTATCATGTCAGCTGTGTGGATATAGTGTTGTCAAAAGACCCGGTACTTCGGTACTAAAAAAAATAGCAGCTACATGGTTACGGTACCAGCTTTTCTTAAGTAGTCTACCGGTGGTACCGAAGTATTGGATTAATCCGGTTCTTGGTGCGCTGTCCGAAAGGTGCACAGTTGCGTCCTCTTCATAAACACATGGCGACCGGGGGTGGCTCTGAATCCACTTGTTGACAAGGAGGAATGAATCGTGCAAATTAGTTTTCCAGGCGCTGTTCATGGTTGCATACGGGAAAGCACGCGCTTGTGGAAAGGAGAAAGCGGTGCAAACTGCGCTCTCCATGATGACGAGGAAGTATCATCAAATAATTAATTGATTTCTAGCCCTTGCATTAGCTTTACTATTCATTGAGATGAGGAATAAAAAGTCGCGCTGTACAGCTATGATCAGCTGTTCGGCCGAGCTTTCTATGTTGTTACGGAAAGGCCGCTGCATGGTTTTTGTCACATGACCTGTTGAGATGCTTCTATTATAACCCGCGCGCCTACATTTGAAATAATGAATTTGCACGCGCATAAAACGCGATATGTGAACGTCCCCTAAAGTGGTATCGCGTGCGGCTGTATCTAGTTAAAAAGGCCTTTTAAATATGAACGCAGTTTTGGATTAAATAAAAGTACAGTCAAGTCAAACAAAACAAGTTTTATCTCCTGTTTAGTTGGTAACACTACAATAAGATACCATTCATTAACATTACTTAATGCCTTATCTAGCATCAACACATTGAGTGAACAATATATTTTTACAACATTAATGTATGTTTGTGAATGTTATTTAATACAAACACTTGATTGTTCATGAACAGATACAACTTTTGATTTTAAAAATGTATTAGTAGGCTACATTTTTAAATTACCACAAGGAGAATAATTGCTTCAGTGTATATAACTATTGTTAGGTCATTTTATCTAATGTTATCTAACAAATGGATATACACTTTAATATATGCAAATTTAATCTAAATTAGCTTTGGTACCGAAATTGGTACCGAGAACCGTGCATTTTCACAGGTATCGGTACCGAACACTGAAATTTTGGTACCGTAACAACACTGGAATATATGGTATTGTATCGGTATAGATCGGTATCGACAGATACTCAAGTGTGTGGTATCGGTATCGGTATCGGACATGAAAAAGTGGTATCGAGCCACCCCTACTTGGGACCATATATTTATATTTTTAGGCTCCATCATGTACAGCAGCATGGGAGATGTCCATGAAAGTCATTGAGAATTTTATGCTAAAAACTCTTTTTTTCATGTCAAGTAAATTTTATACATGACAGGTCAAATAAATGTTATGTCCATGCAAATTTATCCAGGTGTGGCGAACTGCTAATGTACAAAATCATGTAAATTATTTGGTTAAGGATTAGCTGCAAATTATTATAGGCATTAAGCATTTTCCCAAAAATTTTAGTTTTGGGGGTAAGTTGTGTCAGATGCTTTGGGGTAAGCTGTTCCAGCGGCTCTACTACTGGTATTATCGATATTTTTAGGGTCCTATGATTTCCATGATGTGGAAAACGTGGATGGAATCGCGGAATCCTGTCATCCAATCAGAATTTACTGTATAACACGGAATTTGTCACATTTTTGATGAAGAAATAAAAAGCAGGTCAGTACACTTAAATCAAATCGCGATATAGACTAAATATTAGACAAAAAAAAGACAAATATTAATCCTGAGTAAATACATTTTTTAAAAATTAATAAATATGAATTCAATGAATTAGACCTGCTTTTTGATTATGGGAAAAAAAATGGGCCCCATATTTTGCCTTTAAGTGCTGGAAATACTTTTACAGGTACTCTTAGAAAAAGTTGAAAATGGGTTCACAACCTTTAAATACCCTGAGTATTTCACCTTTTTTCTGAATAATGAATAATAGTCATTAGTAATGAATGCAGCACAATAATAGTTTGAAATGGGATTGGGTGTGTTATCGTTAACTAAATAAAATATATAAAGAAAAAAAATGTGTTCATTGAAATAAAATAAAATATAAATGGATGAAAAATTATTAATAGATAATAGTTTATAATTTAAGGTGTAGTACTAATATTGCTAAATAAAATTCAACTAAAAAAAACGATAAATAAAAAACCTAGAAATATATATATATATATATATATATATATTACAAAAGCATATAAGAACAATACTAAAAAAGTAACCTAAAATTAAAATATAAAAATAAAAGCTCCTTCGAAATATTAATAACAATAAAAGTATTTAAATAATACTAAAATAACACTGGCACTAGTATTTATTTTTTTCTCATTTATTTTCATATTTCCACGCACATTCCACATTACCACATTTTACTTTGTTCTAATAGAGAACAGATAAACATTCACATATTTTCTTCATGCTTTCAGGTTCAACTCATGCCCTTCAGCATGTTCTTGAGCTGCCCGAGAGAATACGCAGCTCTCCTGCTGTTCAACTCGCTCTGGCCGTGAGCAGGGCGCATTCGGAGCGCAACCCGGTTCGGCTGCTCCGTCTATCCCAGAGACTGGACTTCATCCAGGTCTGTGCCGTCCACCGACACCTGCTGCCCTGCAGGAGAGACCTGCTCCTGCTCTACAGCCACGGGCACAGCAGCCGCAACTGCCGCTACCCTCTGCAGAGACTGGCACGCCTCCTCTCTCTCAAAGACCCGCTGGCGGCCGAGCTGTGCCGGGTGTGCGGCGTCGGCGTCAGCGGAGAGTGGGTGAGCTTCTCTAAGAGCTCCTTCACCGAAGCCCCGTCTGGAGATCTGCAGTGCAGGCGCACGCACGAGCCGGTGGATGACGAGCAGTGGAACTGTCCTGCCGGCAGCGTGATCCACGGCTGTGCCTGAAACCACTGCTGGAAACACTTGTTCATTTGCACTTGGCGTAGTCTTTTAATAATGAACATTTCAGAGGCATTTCACACTTCTGGAATGGTCAAAAAAGTTTCAATAAAGTTTTTGTATTTTATATATATATTAGTGGTTGACCAATATGGGTTTTTCAGTGGCCATTGCTAATACTATTGACAACATAAGGGTGGCCGATGGCTAATAATTAGCCATATGTTAGTGAAATAGGCTAACACTGTTTCTTAACCAATGAAGCAATAAAATAATCTCTTTAATGTAAATCTTTTAACAAATGTGACAAAATTAGCAAAATTACATTTCGTGAATCACTTCTTTTTCTGAGGCGTTGTGAGTTGTCCCGATGTCCCGCTCACGGTGAAATCCCATTGGTGTAAGGCTCATAACATTTAATTCAGAGGTGATGTACACTTAATTAAATTAATGAATTTAAACTTTTTTACACAGTATATTCAAGAAAAAAAAAAAATCTTTAATAGCATTATCCATCAACAAAAGTTTAGGCACATTTAGCTAAATATCTTTAATTTGACAATCTCAAAATAAGCAAATATTGTCTGATTAGCATTAATGTCTATTGCTTCATGGTAATCCATGTATTAAATTAATAGCAGAAAATTAACAATATTACGGTAGTTCAAATTCATAACAAATACCAGTAAGAAAATAAGAGTGCTATTCAGGTATATAAATAAAGAAATGCAAACCTTGAATTTATGCAATGTATATTTAAATTGTTTATATTATATTATAGCTATAATATAAACAATAATATATAAAATGCATTAAATGAATGTGAACAGACAATTGATAACAAGTATACAACCAACAGAATGACACTTGCTTTATATATATATATATATTATATACTGTGTATATATATATATTAATACATATACTGTGTAAATACAGTATTATATATATATATACTGTGTGTGTGTATGTATGTATATATATATATATATATATATATATATATATACAGTAAATATAGAAAAAAATACAATATGTGAAATTATGATTTAATATAAACATAAGTAAATATTTGCTTTCAATGGAGATGAACAGACAAACCCTGTGTGTGTGTGTGTGTCTGTGTCTGTGTGTGTGTGTGTGTGTGTGTGTGAGAGAGAGAGAGAGAGAGTGAGAGTGTGTTTGAGAGAGAGAGAGTGAGTGAGTGAGTGATACAAAGCAAGTAGGTGGGCACTTAATGAAAGCACGCAATAAGTGTATATGATGATGGTTGTTGTGATGATGAAGAGCTGCATCAGTGACTGAGGCATTTCATTCTCATCTGCGAGTGTGTCAGTGCAGAAACATGGGGGAGGCTGAGGCTGTGCCATCCGACGAAAAACAAGCAGAAACCGGCATCTGTACCGCCGAGGAATCGATAGTATGGAGTCAAGAAGTAGAAGTGTGTCTTTTTCACGCCATGTTGGGTCACAAACCCGTAGGTAAGATGAATTAATTTGTGAGTGATGTGAATAACAGGCCCGATCTCTGTGTATGGACCCCAGGCGTGAAACAATGTAACACCATAAATAAGGACCATGTGCTCCTTTTTTGCATTTTAAATATCTAAAATCGATAATGCGTTTTTTTATAACACCAAACAGATTGTAAAATACGTTACTGATAATGCATTTTAGTTTATCTAAGGGTTTTAGTGATCTTTAGCTTTATCGAGTCCAATCGCTAATTGTTTAAGACAATTTTAATATAACGATTGCATGTACGGCGGCTTTTTTTTATTATAGATAATTGTAGAATTGGACTATGTAATATAATGAATAATACTATGTTTACGGGGGCAATAGAGTAGTTTATATCTGTTGACATGTTAGCAAACGTTAGCGCGGCTGCTAACTAGCATGATAGCATAATGGCTAGGCTAATCTACATCAACACAAAGGTGTTTTCTGTGCTGGAAGGTGAGTGTGTTTTGTGAAACTGTCTCTTGTCTTCAGGGGTGAATCGTCATTTCCACATGATCTGTATTCGTGATAAGTTCAGTCAGAACATCGGCAGGCAGGTGTCGTCTAAAGTCATCTGGGATCACCTGAGCACCATGTATGACATGCAAGCGCTGGTAAGAGACAACTCAACTATTTTATGAGATTCATTCATTGCATGCAATGTACATTATCATAGTAAAATGGGATATATTATGTATGGGATCCAAAAGTCCAAATCAGGGATTCACAATAGCAATATTACATCATTTCCTAAACCTGGAATTGAAGTTGTTGTGTTTGTAAAACAATGAAACGTTATAATGATGTAACCAGTCCACTAATCAAATAAACACATTTGGTATAGTCTAATGTCCAAATACTAGGATATTTATGTCATCGTTCAATTCAGCTTGTCATAGTTGTGTGGGATGGACAATGATTAATCGCATCCTAAATAAAAGTTTGTGTTTACATAACATATGTGTACTGTGTATAATTTACTGTATATATAAATACACACAAGCATTTATATATTTGTGTGTATTTATACAAAATAATTATACACCGTACACATATTATGTAAAAACACAAACTTTTATTTTGGATGCAATTAATCGCGATTAATCGTTGCCCATCCCTAATTCTTCTACTGTTTTATATTAGAAAAATGTCAAATAAAAGCATTTTCACTAGTGGTCTGGTCTTAAGACTTTCTCATCCTAATATTGTGAAGGACCCAAAGTTATTATAGTTAACTGAAACTAAAACCATGAAAAACTTTAATTACTTGAAATAAAATAAACATTAACTGAAACAATATTACTTATTGTTTTTTAACTTTTTTCAGCTTTACAGCATTTCTCATTTTCATTTAGTGTAAATATTGTATAGAATTATCAATATTTAATTAATTTATTCTCATATGCTATAATTTAATTATCTCTTAAATATATACATATAATATAAGGTCTGAAATTATCACAAAATAAACCCTGGCGGGGTGATCAGGGCCGCAACCATACTCTGAGTGTGGGAGGCATGATCGCATATTTTCAATTAAAATGGCAAAATTTCATAAAAAGTTGAGACTAGTTCGCATCACTAGATGGTCTATTACTGTCAGTCACTGAACATTTCTATCATAAAACAGTTGTCTAATACTTAAATCTACTTGCATCTTTCCACAAACTCACATTTTGTTGTGACAGTAAGATATGAAGACCCGCCTTCTTTGATTTGATTGGCCGTCTCGATCATTTTGACGAGCGCTGTTAGACCGCTGAGGCAGAGCAGCTTAAAAACTTAATCTGCCTAAAAATGTAACTTTCAATACTTTTTGTCTAACAACAAAATAAACACTAAAATAAGCTAAGACCGAACACATATGAATTGTTTCATGTTTTTTATTGCTCCAATTTCCAATGTTATATTAAAAAATAACATGTACTACTACAATACTACTCAAAGCTAATCAGTAAATCACATTTTGTTGCTGCAGCACGAATCAGAAATACTCCCGTTTCCAAACTCAGAAAAGAGCTTTGTGCTGCCTGAAGAGATCATACAGGATGTCAAGGAAGGTGAGCTGCTCTTAGTTTCTGTGTTGTGATCCTCCACAGTTGATCCATTTGGTTATACTGATCATTAAAAGCTCTTTATGTCTCTGCGCAGGTAAAGTGGGATCAGAAGATGACGTGAAGGAGGAGTTTAAAGAAGAGAGCGACCCGCCTGCAACCCATGAAGAAGGTTCTCTCCTCCTTTACTCTCTTTATTTCTCTCATCTACTCTCCCCTTTCTTTTTCCTTTCCTTCTCTCTCTCTTTCTTTTTGGCGTAAGACGTCTATTAAAACCTGCGTCATTGCATCACTTTTTTTTCTGGATCGTTCTCCCGTTGGCGTGAAGCTCAGCGTGGCTCACACTGGTCATTTGTGTCTCATTTTCAAAGGTCTGGGTCCCAGTATGGCTGGCCAGGAGTTTGCGAGGTATGGACAGAAGAAAACGTTTCGCTCTGTTCCAAAACTCCAGCTTGAGCTCAGTACAGACCAGCTCATTACCAGAGGCCTCTGTAGACCGCCTTCAGAGACCTCTGACCATGTGCGTCTATTCGTCTTTCTTTCGCTGTCCTCCTTTCTCTTTCTCTTTTGTCTTTTTTGTTTGTGATATGTGCACCCTAGCTTGTTGTTGTTCTCTGTGTATGGGGGGCATGAAGCATGGCATGTTGAGGGTTTGCTTCTGACAGGTTTGTTGAACAGAAACCGCTATATACTGTATGAGAATGAAATAACTTGCAGAAAGGTTCACCAGTTTTTCAAATATTTCTGGTAGGAAGGTTGAAGAAATAATACTCATGCTTTCGACCTTCAATTTGAAAAGTGTTAGTTGTTGAAGCAGACAGTAAAATGTGGTTATTAAACGTAATTCTAGGCTTTAAAAGAATCACAGAAACAAGTTCTGTTCCAAAACTAGGTGTTTTTCCCCATTATAGTCTACATAGGCAGCATTACTAACTTTATAAGTGACTGATTTTGAACCCTCTACTTAGGCAGCAACATACAAGTAGCACACTCAAAACTTAATTTCAGTAGTGTTGTGTTAGCATGTTGCTAAGCTAACAACACGATAAGCTATTTTCTTGAAGAGATTATTGTATTTAGGAAGTCGGCACATTCTTGGATCTTGAGTTTCAGTTGCTTAAAAAAAAAAAAACGTATTCTTAAAGGAATAGTTCTCTCAAAAATCAGAATTATCCCATAATTTTCTCGCCCTAAAGCCATCCTAGGACTGTTCTTTCCCAGATTTGTGATGGCATTGACTAGTGCCCAAGGTCACCCTTCTGCCGAAAATCGACTCTCTTGTGAACGCGCGTACGCCCATTGCAAGAAGCCAGTGATTATAGTTTATATTTAAATATAGATATTGTTCTTATAAAAACCCATCGCATTGGTTATCCCACTTGAGCTGTATGGATTACTTTTATGTTGGATGGATGAACTTTTTGGAGCTTCAAAAACTCTGGCACTATTTGATGCCATTGCAAAGCTGGGGAGAGCCTGGATATTATTTAATATCGTTTGTTGAAAAGAAAGTTATATACACCTAGGATGGCTCGAGGGTGAGTAAATTATGGGATAATTTTCATTGTTTGGTGAGCTAACCCTTTAAGAAGGCAAATTGTACTGTCATTTCAAAACACGTTAAAAACCCTCTACATAGGTTACGACATACAAATAACACATGCAAAGTGTAAAATAATGTTGCATTAGCATATTGCGTAGCTAACAACACAAGAAGCTAATAAGCATTAGGTGCGTTCATACCATGATGGAATTATCGTAATTACAAGATTCTGACTTCACGTCCTCGTAGTATTCTGAATTTTCTGAGAGCACCAACTTCAATCACCTGACCTCTACAGCATCGTGTGAAAACACTCAAAAAGACTCCAGCGGTAAATTTAGTTTTTTATATATTTTATTTATTTATATACAAACAAAGATCAAAGTCTCACAAAAGAGTATATAGGGTCAGGGTCATATATAGGGTCAGAACATCCAAACAAAGCTAATTCAAGATCTGGACTGATATCTTCTCCAAAAACGTTTGAGTACCACTGAAAAAATATTCTTCCAAAACTCAGAAATCTCAGGCCAAAAACAAAAAGTATGAACATGTGTCCCATCAGAGCTCTTGCATCTGTCGCATAACGGGGAAACTGAACGGTACATTAGTACCCGTATCCCGAATTAGTACCGAGTTTAGTTTTGGTATAGTCTAACCTATGCAATACTTTAAAACTGTATAAGTTGTAATCTTGCATTAATAGAGCAGGTATGAATTCGCTTCAGTCCTTCTTCCAAAATCTTGTTTGAGATTTTAATTCCAGTATCATTGTCCCATGCTACTTTGAGGTGATCTGAAGACCCTGCAAAATAAGAAACAAACCGCGTCACCAAATGTTTGGCCATAGGAGGTTGACCCAAAAGATTATAGATATAATAATCCTGAGGCTACTCATGAAACTCATTAAAATAATGTTTTATGTAGTGGTGCACCTGTAGATATAGAAAAAATTGTGATTGGGAAAGATCAAAGGTTTTATACAAGTGTTTGAAAGTGGAAGATTTTCCATCTAAATAAAAGTCCTTAGCCTTGGTCAGACCATTGCCTCTCCACCGTGAAAAAACCTTTTCCGACTTGCCGGACAAGATTATCACAAATGGGCTGGAGCACCGAAGGACGCGTAATTTCCAACATGGTCTTCAATTGATTCAAAATTCGATATAAGATACAGGGTTAGTGCAGCTGGGGAGCTACCAACAACTGACCGAGCCTCCATGCACAGCCACTTGGGATGCGTGTCCGTCAAGTTATCGGCAGCTTGATCGCTAATCCGCCAGAACATCTTAGCCCTGGCATTAGCAGCCCAATAATAATGACAGAAAGCAGGTAGCGCTAGACCACCCAACTCTTTCAGCTTCTGCAAATGGGCCTTAGAAATTCTATGCACTTTATATTTTCAAAATGAAAGAATCTAATTGTTTCAAAAAATAATATGGCAAATATATAGGCAGGTTCTGAAAAAGATAAACAAAGCGAGGCAAAGAGACCATCTTGACCTGACCAATTAAAGATAACTGAAGAACCCTCCATTTATCAATGTATATTTTTAGCTTATTTATGGCTTCTCTGAAATTTTGACTGAAAATATGTTTAACAATTTTTGGAAAGACTAACCCTAAATAAGTTAACAACTCTGTAATTCTAAAACATAATGACCTCAGAAACTGGGCATCCGGTCCTTCACTAAAGGGCAGGAATACACTCTTCTCCCAATTAACAGAATAACCAGAAAAAGAGCCAAAAACCTCAAGTGATTCCATTTGAAATGGCAAAGGAGAAGAAGGATCACTCAAATATAAAAGCAGATCTTCCGCATGTAAGGACAGCTTAACCTCAGAATGACCACATGATATACCCCTAATCTCAGAATGATTACGAAGATCATTCTGTCCAGGGGATCTAAAGCTAGATCAAATAACAGTGGGCTTAGACAACAGCCCTGTCGTGTACCACGCTGAAGAGGATTGAAAGCAGACCTATCCGAATTAGTAAATATTGCAGATTTAGGGGAAGATTAAAGCATTTTTATGAATAGTTTAAAATTCCCACCAAAGCCAAACCGATCCGGCACAGAAAACATTTCGGCATTTTCAGCGTCTGCCTTAACTCTTACTCTGATTACTGGACAAAATATTTAGCAGGCCACGTGAATTAAAAAATGAAAATCTTCCTCAGACAAAGCCAGTTTGATCTGGGTGAATTAATGAGGCCACATGTTTATTCAAATGGGTGGCCAAAATCTTGGCAACCACTTTTTGATCGCAATTGAGAAGACTTATTGGCCTGTAACTAGAGGGCTCCGTTTCTGTCTTTTTTTCTTCAAAAGGCATATATGTGCCTCATAAAAAGAGTCAGAAAATGTTTCCTTTTCAATCGATTTACCATTCTCAGCAACAAAAGAGCATTTGCATTAGCCTTATAGAATTCCAGATGAACCCATCAGGACCTGTGGCTTTCCCATTAAAAAAGGAGTTAATTGCCTCCAAAATTTGGCAAGTGAACAGTTCCACTAATTCCTCTCTGGCATACTCATTAAGTTTTGGAAAGTCCACCGCATCAAGAAATTGGTGCCCTGTAATATACAGCTTAGAACAGCTGGAATAATAAAGATACTTATACAATTCAGCAAAACAATTATTAATTTCTTTAGGATGTGTTAATAAAGTACCATTCTGAGATTGTATTTGATGAATGGCCCTACTAGCCTGCGCACCCCTTACTGTACGAACACACCACCGCTGACTTTAGCTTCCAAAGTTACCGGAAGTCATTCATTTCCAATGGAAGCTGGCTTCTCTCAGCTGCAAGGAGCGTCAAATCCATCGGCGTTGCGTTTTGAGTGACTAAAGCGTCAATCAGAAAGTTGAAAGTAGCTCAACTTTATGGTAATGAGCTATGGCGCTGTTCAGCAGGCAACCAGTGGCAAAACGCCAGCAACCAATCGGTATATAGACGTCCTGGCTGATTCCGGAGAAACATATACGATGTAAACTTTCGTTTAAACTGATGTCTTCTCCGCAAATACAATACAGCAGCACCAAACACAACAACTGCGATGATCCATAATGATCCAGTGATACACATTTGAGGATGAGCGCAACTTTTATTGCACATATTTACGAACGCTCGTTTTAAGCGGGAATGCAATTCATTTGCTCACGGAAACACCGATTTGACCAATTGCACTAGATGCAAATAATAATAATAGCAGCTAATTATTTATTTTTTCCTGACCAAATGTGACCAAAAATGCTGTCATTATAAAAGGTTTCTAGCGTCAATGTATTGCTTGTTTTTTCTGTTTACATTTCATGTTGTGACACTTCTCTTCTCCCGCTGTTACGTCAGAGAGTCAACAAGCGTCCCCGTACTTTTTGACAAGCGTCCTTGACAGGGCGGCCAGAGCTTCTTTGTAGCTCAAGTCAGCGGCGGTGTGTACGTACAGTTAGTTTCCTGGCAAGAAGCTTATCTGCCTTATCTCCCAATTCAAACTGTTTAAGTTTAATCAACATATTAGAAACCTGATGGCTCAACATAGTTATTCATAATAGTTATATTCATATTTCAACTAAAGAATAGCGTTAAGGTCAGTCTGAGCTTTAGATAAACAAAACATTTGTACTAAAGACAGAAGTATGGCTTCTACTGTATCTATGCTTCTCCCTTCTCAACGAAGATTCACATGCAATATGACCTGTTTACACCACTTTACATGTTTCCCACAGGCAAGACTATGAAACTTCCCTCTTGTCGTTAGTCTCCAAAAATTGTCTTGAACATATAAGACTGAAACTGTTTATTCATTAATAATTTAGGATTAAAACGCCAACAATACTCCGCCTTTGGTAGCACAATTTTCAGACCCATAGAAATGGGGCTGTGATCAGAAATTAGAATATTATGATATCTATTCACCCCCTGAATGAGTCTGGAGTCAACAAAGTAATGAATACGTGTATAGGATTTATGAACACGTGGAAGCTGTCGGGTTAAGTAATCTCCATATATCCACAAGATCCATGGATTTTATCACTTATTTAAAACACCAACTGACTGATAATTACAGTAATTATGACACAGCGTGAATGGGCAAAAAAACGGTACACAAAAATATAGGGTAAAATCCTGAATGGGAATAAAACCATTACCATTTTTTTTTCTCTTGGTCCACTATCTAGGATATTTTTTCACAGAGCTCATTGCATTCTGGGATTGTATTTTTAGATTAGAGAAATGTGATTTTCCAAACTATAAATGTCAATATTATGGAAGTGAAGTTGAAGGTGAAGTGTGTCATTTCTGTGCCACTAGCATCACCAAACTGTATTGCAAACCGAATGCTTTTCTCCACAGTTTTCCCTCTCTGTCTACTATGTTTGGACAAACAGGTTGTTCTGCAACTATTGGTTAAACTAATGTCAGGCTTCATTTAGTGTAGTCTAGTGGTGCAGAAATGACATACAACACTTTTTAATTGGGATAGAAAGTTGAAATAACTTTTATTTGGTTTCGCTTTATTTTAAGGTGTCCTTATTACAGTGTAATTATACATTATGTACTTAGTAATAATAATGAACTACATGCACTTTCTGTTGGTTTAGGGTAGCTGCATGTAAATATGCATAATTTACTGTTATAACTACAGCAAGTAAATGTGAAGTATTACAAGGACACTGTAAAACAAAGTGTTACCTTTTTTCTTTTGTAATGTTATTAATAATTTTTTTCTTTGTGTTCCATTATCCCACCCTTTTTTCCCCCCGTTTCATCCTTCCCTTCTCCCTTCGTCAGGCAGCAATTCCTCCGTGAAGATGTCGGAGAGGTCGGGCAGCGGGCGCGAGAAAGAGAGAGAGCGGGCCGAGAGGGGGGGCTCCGGTGAGACGGGCAGCGGGTCGAAAGAATCAGCCGGGGAAAAGAGAAAGAGGAGCCGAGCCGTGGAGAAGGTGATGACCTCCAGCAACCCCTCCAGCCCTGGAGGAGCCAAGCGCCGCAGGACGTAGCCGCAGCGTGCAGCAGGAGGACTTGGGACATCAGATGTTTGAAAAGAACTGACTGAGAAAGGCGTAGCTAATATCGGTCGCGCTAGAGTCAATGTGAAAGTGAAATGACATGACGTGCAGGGGATATGGTATGTTCTTGTGCGTTATCTGCAGTCCAGGGGTTCACTGCGAGGCGTTCCTGTGCTTTAAGCGTTCTGAGCTGTTCACAGACAGAGACCGCAGAAATGTAGAGGAAGGACAGTCTTTGGTGGTTGTGTAGGATCAGACTAGACTGATGGGGAAAGTATGATAAACTAATAAGCTTTCCTCTGCGGAGTTTGGAAACATAACAGCAACTTTTTCTTTTTTTTAAAGGAGAAAAAAAAAAAAAAAAAACGTTTCTGGGAATTTTAAGTGGTAGCTTTATTTTATTTTTGTCCAAGCCAACGTTTTTTGAGATGGACCTGAGAATCAACTAGTTTGTTGTGTGATGTATTAGAACTTGCACTGCAAATAAGTTGAGCTAAACGTCTGTTATTAACTGTAAGAAATAAGCTGATTCTATTAGACGGTCATTGATCAAATGCTTAGGAAATAGTTATGAATATTACACTGTTTCTGAGTCATGCTTGATTTAATTATTTGACCGTATGTGTGTTGGGCGCATCAGGAGTTTGTCCCTGATTAAAAAATTGACTGAACAATGTTGGTCTGATTTGAATTATTAATTCCCATTTCTTAGCCTGATGCCATATAGAAAAAAATCTTAACTCATGATGCCACAGAAGGTTTTTTTTGTTTTCTTTTTTTCTTTTTTACTATCTGGTGGTGCTTCCTTCAAGGAACATTGGCTTCTCTTTCCGGTCAACAGATGATACTTAAACTACCATGCAAAAGTTTTTGTTGTTTTTAATGAAATTAATACTTTAATTCAGCAAGGGCACACTACATTTTTTTTATTTGATTATTTTATGACAGTGAAGACTTTTACGTTGTTACAAGTACAACAGATTTTGAATTCAAATAAATGCTGTTTTTTTTACTCATCAAAGAATCCTGAAAAATGTCAAAGATTACACAAATATTAAGCAGTGCAACTGTTTTCAACATTAATATTAATAATAATAAATGTTTCTTAAGCATCAAATTATCATATTAGAATAATTTCTGAAGGATTGTGGTCTGTAGAAGTAATCAAAATGTTTTCTTCCATGATCTGCAAAAAAATTTTCAGATGACCAAAATGTCACATTTAAATTAAAGTACCTGTACAAAATGAGCATAATAATATAATTAGGTTTAGTATGAAATTGTCAGCTTCAGAAAGTCTCAAGAACAGACTCGGACACTGATCAGACCCTTGATAAATAGGCTACACAATTTCAGATGTTGTTCTAACTAATCATTGAATTGTTTAAACGGTGTTCCATCAAGAATAACCTGGTAATACACATTGTCAATGATAATACAAACAAAATTGTATTACATATTTGTATTGACGTGTCATATTTCAAGCGCACATTCAGACCCACACAGCGAACCAATCCGATTGTTCTCCAGCAGGAGATAATTCAGGATATCATGCTGAGTCACTGAACACTGCTCTATTCCAGTGTGTTCCTCCTTCATCTCCTACTCTTCCTCTTGGCTCGTTTCTGCTGCTGTTGCAGCCGTCTCACTGCAGTCCCTCATCACCACCAGCCTCCCCCCCACTTTGAGTGCCGCATTGCTGTATCAAAGTGGGGTGAGTTGATTACGCACACAGATTTGGACTGTGCCGCCACCTTTGCAGGAGCACAGACTGTCAGTTTGCTGAGGGGAGAACAGTGTCCGTCTGTCAACCGCAGGTAAGAGGCCACAAACATCTTCCTGCTGATAGACTTTAACTATACTCATGACAGACAGCTTTTTTCTGTTCTGTGTTTTTATTTTTGTACTCCCCTGATGAAGCTATTTGACATGATGTTTACTTGTCATTTGATATATGTAATCCACAAGACAAATGAATAACAGAATTTACACTGTTCAAAAGTTCACATACCCTTGCATCTTAATTTCATGTTGTTTCCTTCAGCATCAAAGACTGTAGGCTTTTGTGATAGTTGCGCATGAGTCCCCGGTTTGCCCTTAGCAGTGAAGCTACCCTCTGTTTTTGACAAGAAGCCTGAAAGTTATTTGCGTATTCTGCACATTTGAGTTCTTCCCCACAATGGTGTGATTTAAAACGCCCTGATTGACACTATTTTGAGGGAATCACAAAAGGCTACAAACAATAATTGTTGTAGATGCTAAATATATCTTGAGAACCAAGGGTATGTCCATATATATACTTCTATGAAAGAGTTTTGAAAATGATAGGAGATAGTATTTTAGGATTCTTTGGTCTGAATAATAATAAAAAATGTTTTGAGATTGGAATTTTGCAAGGTTGTTATCTCTTGGTAAACTATTGATCTCATTTACTGAGATCAAATAGTAATCTGTCATATGTCATGTTGGTCAGAAATTACCTTGAATGGCTTTGCTTTGCTGTGAAGACTGTCTAATACTGAATTGTGTTCCAGGATGAAAGTAGCCTACATGTTTGTGTCTTTTTTTACAAATGTTCTTTGCCTCGCTTGCAACAGCTGTAGACAGAAGAAAGCTCCACCCGCTCCCATCCTTTCTTCCTGCCCTGTGTCATCATGGGGAAAGAGAAGATACACATCAACATTGTGGTCATTGGCCATGTTGATTCTGGAAAGTCAACCACCACTGGCCATCTCATCTATAAATGTGGAGGAATTGATAAAAGAACTATTGAGAAGTTTGAAAAAGAGGCTGCTGAGGTAGGTGAACAGAGTCTCAAGAGTTTTTCATAGGAATTTGACTTTGGTGTTCTAGTGGAGTCAAATTGCTGTACGAAGTTGTTAAAGTGAAAAACATTGATCAAGGTAAAACCAGGAGAACAGTTGCACCTTTCATTAAAATTTAAGTGAACTCATCGGTATAGCCATGTTCTGAGAATTGTGGTCTGTGCTGAATGATGGGTAACTCCAACCCACTTACAGTGTAGTATAATTGTGTATTGTAAGGCTCTCATCATGCATAACACTATGCCTTCATCTCCGCTCATGCACTGGAGAGTAGAGGGAGACTTGCTGTATTACATTAAGATATTTACTCATTGGAAGATGCCATTGGAGATGAAAGGAAAAAATTATAAATAGATTTTTGGAGCAAGCTGAACCATTAGTTAGGCCTTGCACTTCTGTCTACTTGACACACACTAGACTGTGAGAATGAGGCCTGAGTAAAGTGCAATCCCAATGGGTCTGACACCTCACCTCTGTCTTTGAGGGTAACTTGTTCTTCATACAGCAAAACGTAGGAGGGGAGGGGGGGGGGGGGGGGCACTATGTAGGCGCAGAGAAGCCTGTTGGGTCTGTGTTATAGGTTTACCAAAGATTAGGTGCTTTAGTGACCTTGACTGAACGTCACCCTCAGCATGGGTTTTTACCTACAGTACATCAAGAATGGGCAACTCTGGTCCTGAAGTTTAGCTCCATTCCTTATCAAACACACCTGAATATTGTAATCTATATCTTCATAATTTCTTTAAAATGACAGGCATGAGAGTTTGATTAGGGATGAAACTAAACGTTGCATAACTGTGGACCTCCAGGACCAAAGTTACCCATCCCTGACCTACAAGCTTCCCTTTCAGAGCAGGACTGTGCTGGATTGTTGCGAAAACTGTTGAGCAATTTTTAAGAGTGAGAGTTGTCTGCAGCAAGTACCTTGCTCAGGGACACACGGTATGGACCATTCTGGGATTTGAAATTACAACATTCCAGTTGTGAAAATTATAAAGAGACTTATTACAAGGACAGTCAGAATGGCACAATGTTGAGGCATAACTTATGGACCCTTATGGGATTTAAACCTGCATCCTTCTGTTGTAAAAATTAAGAGACGTATTACAAGGACAGTCAGCTGGAGTAGGTGAATTACTGAATGACACAATGTTGAGGCATAGCATATGGATCCTTATGTGATTTAAACCTACAACCTTCTGTTTTGAAAATTGTTAAGAGGCTTATTACAAGGACTGTTAGGGGAATTACTGAATGACACAATGTTGAGGCAAAATTAAGTGATGTATTACAAGGACAGTCAGCTGTAGTAGTTGAATTACTGAATGACACAATATTGAGGCATAGCGTTAAGGCACATGGGATAACAAAGTGAAAACCTGGGATAACCTGGGATTCACAAAGTGAAGTACCCAATGAGCTTTCATAGAGCTACAATGAGCACTTCAGAGGAAAAACAAGTTACTGGATTTCCAGTATGCCAGGCGCTGGAAATAAACCTTTAATAGATATTGAATAAGCTTCATATTTCACATCATCTCCTGCCTGCAACCACTTAGATGTATAAGGGGTATTTATTTATTATTCTAGCCAGTTGTGAGGACACACAGTGGAGGGATTATTCCCTTTTACCCTCACATATTTTTGTTTTGGCAGATGGGAAAAGGTTCCTTCAAGTACGCCTGGGTTCTGGACAAGTTGAAGGCAGAGAGGGAGAGAGGAATTACCATAGACATCTCACTCTGGAAGTTTGAGACCACCAAGTACTACATAACTATAATAGATGCTCCAGGACACAGAGACTTCATCAAGAACATGATCACTGGGACGTCTCAGGTAGTGACAGTTCTGACTCAATTACAGGAATGTACAAGAATAGCGATGCTTGGTGAGAACATCCCTACCTAATGCATAGATTCTCCAAAGAATCTTCAAAATTCTCTCTCCTACATATACCAAATATGATGGCAAATGGGTTTGGATGGGAATTTTCATTTGTAGGTGAACTATGCCTGTAGACTGTGATCCATGCAAAAGTTTACTGTGGACCTCATCCTTTCTCTCCCAGGCAGATTGTGCTGTTCTAATTGTTGCAGCTGGAGTGGGTGAATTTGAGGCGGGCATCTCTAAAAATGGGCAAACGAGGGAACACGCCTTGCTGGCCTACACACTGGGCGTCAAGCAGCTGATTGTAGCCGTCAACAAGATGGACTCCACTGAGCCGTCCTACAGTGAGAAACGCTATGATGAGATTGTTAAAGAAGTCAGTGCCTACATCAAAAAGATCGGTTATAGCCCAGCCTCCGTACCCTTCGTCCCGATTTCAGGCTGGCATGGCGACAACATGCTGGAACCGTCTTCTAATGTGAGTCCCCTTGGCGTGTGTGTTTGTGTTCGTTTTCTACAAAGACTTCATACCATACAGCGCTTTTCAATTAAACTGTTGGCAGAATGCTAGTGATTTGATTAATAAAATCGTCTCATTTGTGCTGTGCAGATGCCGTGGTTTAAAGCCTGGAAGCTGGACAGGAAGGAGCAGCATGCCAGTGGCGTTACTCTACTGGAAGCTCTCGATACCATCATGCCTCCAACACGCCCCACTGACAAACCCTTACGTCTACCCCTACAAGACGTCTACAAGATCGGAGGTGGGATTAACCCACTCAAATCAAAACCACATTTTATGGGGTGATGTCATTTTTAAGATCAGCTTGTGGTTATATTTTGAGTTTAGAAATCTTTTATGGCTCGCTACACCACTGTGTTTTCAGAACATGCCTATTCAAAGATGTCTTTTCTCCTCAGGTATAGGGACCGTCCCGGTGGGCAGGGTGGAGACGGGTATCATGCGGCCAAGTATGGTGGTGACCTTTGCCCCAGTCAACATCACTACAGAGGTGAAGTCGGTAGAAATGCATCATGAGTCTCTGAACGAAGCTCTGCCGGGAGACAATGTGGGCTTTAACGTGAAGAACGTGTCTGTAAAAGACATACGAAGAGGTAACGTGTGTGGGGATAGTAAGTCAGACCCGCCCCAGGAAACAGCAGGGTTTACAGCACAGGTGGGACAACACTCTTTGTCAGCTTGTTTGTTTATCTTTATATATTTCTTGATCTCTAGATTTTTGTTCACTCTCTCTCTCTCTTTATCAGGTCATCATTTTGAATCACCCAGGTCAAATCAGTGCAGGTTACTCTCCTGTCATAGATTGCCACACCGCTCACATTGCCTGTAAGTTTGCTGACCTTAAGGAGAAGATTGATCGCCGTTCAGGCAAGAAGCTGGAAGACAACCCCAAAAGCCTGAAGTCTGGAGATGCCGCCATTGTGGACATGATCCCAGGAAAACCAATGTGTGTTGAGAGCTTCTCCCAGTATCCTCCACTGGGTATGTGTCCGGTTCCCAACCTTACATTAAATACTTATGAATCACAGTGTGCTTTGCCTTTGTTTTCTTTGATGTTTTGCTTTGCTTTTGTTTTTCTTTCTTTTATGTTTTGTTTTGCCTTTATGATTTTTTTTGCTTTGCTTTCTTTTTGTCTGTAGTTTTGTTTATTTTCTTTTCTTTGTTTTGATTTGTTTAGCTTTTTTAATTTGTTTTCCTTTTGTTTCCGTATGTTTTGTTTAACTGCCTTTAGTTTTGTTTTGCTTTTATTTTATTTTGTTTGGATTTGCTTTCTTTTATGGTATGTTTTGCTTTGCTTATTTTTTTATTTTTCAGCATTTCTGACAATATGAATATATTTCTGGGGCTGCTTTATTTTAATCATGGTAAGCTAGATGGGGTTGAAAATATTAATGGAAATTAGCTTAACTGAGGCATGTAACAGCTAAAAAAATGCCATTGAAAAAAGGGACAGGATAAATTATTTTAACATTTAAAAAAAATCACTTAAAACGGCTGTAGCAATTTGTATTAATTCTACACATAATAATGAGGAGATATAATAAAACCTTGTGCACGGCTCTGGTAATTAGTTCCTTGATATTTTTAGGGGGTTTCCATGCCTTGTAAAGCAATTTCTATATCTGAGGCTTTATAAAAAAAGACATGACCCATTTTTGTCAAAGAACCAAGCAAACCGTAGTTAGGTTTGTCATACTTATTTGGAACTGGCGTCTCAGGCTTACATTACCGTTGGTCACTCAGTCTCATGATTAATGAGATTCACTGCAAACATTGTCAGGTTAAAGGTCTGACTCATCAGTGATGTGAGCCTCCACACCTTCCTCTCGAAAACATAAGTTCAAGATGTTCATGTTTCTCTCTCTGGATTACATTTCCTCTGATTCTGCAATTCCACTGAAACTGGTTATTAGGCTTGTTTCATTATAGCGTCTCGTCTCGCATCACTTTTGACCTGCTGCTACATCATATTTATTGCATCTTGTTCTCATTATTTTACCCCTAAAATCTTATAGCATATCTTGTTTCTTTTCAACCCAATCACAGCCATCTATCAGGATTGTGTCTAAGTCTTTAGTCAGCACACACACACACACACACACACACACACACACCACTAGGCCTTTCATCAATTTTCATAAAAAAAGATTATTTTTTTTTTCTGTTGTCCTAGGACGTTTTGCTGTCAGAGATATGAGACAGACTGTTGCAGTCGGTGTCATAAAAAGCGTGGAAAAGAAGATCGGCGGCAGTGGGAAAGTTACTAAATCGGCCCAGAAAGCTCAAAAATCTTGCAAATGAATCTGAATCTCCAAATTACATTGTCACCTCGGGCCTCACCCCAGCTTACATGCCCCCCTCATCTGGGCATGCTCAGTCTTTTCCCCCTGTGTGTGCTTGAAATATATGCTTGAACCAACTAGAGTTTGATCGACTAAAGGAAATAATGAAAGACTGACATTATCACATTTTGAATGGTTGCACTGTATATTCACTTTAATAGCAGACCCGTACACATGTTGCATGGATGTCTGTCTGGATATATGCACGGCATCTATTAAATTAATGAAGCTGGTATTGCTGAGTAATGTGTGAGTGTGTGTGTGTGTGTAACGAAATCAGTGGAATACTACACTTTGACCAATATAACAATGATTAAGATGCCCAAAGGAAATAAACTCCTGAAGTTTTGTATAGTTTATAACTGAGCACTGATGAAAAGCTAATCAATCCAAAGCACCATTTGTCTCCTTTCAGACCCTTGTAGCTAAAACCTGTGATGAATAAATAAAATGTTTCCAAAGTACATGAGTTTATAAATTAAATGTGTTTTTATTGTCTCTGAGGAGAAGAACATTTTAATCAGATGTTAGTTTCTCATTAGTTTCTTATGCATAGGAGAGATGTGGAAGAGTCTGTCTGGTTGCTGTCTGCAAGGAAGTGCCTTGAGCTGAGATTTGAGACTGTAGTTACGCCTAAAGGACAGAGTAAAACTCAGAGGAAATAGGGTCGTCAGATGAAGGATCATAACAAACTCTGGGATGGACTGAGATAAGTGGCTGTTTATATAGAAATAGGTCTGGTTTCACAGAAAGGGCTAAGACTATAAGCTAGGGTTAGGCCTTAGTTTAATTAGGGCATTTTAGTAGCTTTTATAAACATGCCTTATGCACTGTAAAAAAAATTGCTGCGATTATTTAGCACAACTTAAAATCCAACATTGTTTCAACTTTAAAAAGTATGTGTTCAAGCTTGACTTAAAATATTAAGTTTAGTTAACTTAAGTTTAGTTTGGTTAAGTTGGATATTTAAGTTATCTCAACAAATTTTAACTAATCGCAGCCACATTTTTTACAGTGTGAAAAAAAAAACATTACTGTGTGCATCTTGAGACAAAACAATGGCACTGAGATATCTTAAAATATGCTTAAAAGTTTATTTGAGTTAAAACAGCTCAAACATGCATTTTAGTCTGGGACTAGGCGTAGGACTTGTCTGTGACACCTGGAAAGTGTTGAAATGAAATTGAGGTTCTAGTAAAGGAAGGAAAAAGTAAAAACACATCAAGGATGGATATAGTTTGAACCCTACTTGCTGCCTTACATTTTTAAGTACAATCAACTTGGATGTTTAAGTAATTTCTACTTAAATTACATAAAGTGACTTAAAAAAATTAAAAGACTCTTGTATAACATAAAAAAGTAGAAAATTGCTTATTTAAAGAGTTAAAGCAATATAAAAACATATGTTGTCACAACTTATTGATCATATAATTATTTAGTGTAAAAACTGATGTAAAACAAAGCTTTCTTTATATTTTATGAAGAACTTTTTTTTAAAATTGACCAAACAAATGATTCTTAGACTTTGGGCCAGATCTTGAGTTTGGGGTCTTCAATTGGATTATTTATTGAGAGGATTAGGTCTGGGCCTGGGCTCTTGTCTCGCTCTTGATCTAGGTCTTCCCCTGTAGTGAAAATCATGTTTTTAATGTTGCTGTATGTGCTATTTTTAAAATACTTTAAGACAAAACATGGGCAAATTCACAAGTAAACACCATTGCTGAGTATTTTCTCTTTAAAACTGCAGTGATCTAAAGACCGTCCTAAAAACGCAGTTTGAATTCGCTGGTGTTTCTGACGTCACAATCTAACTTGTAACCAATCAGGTCACGAGGGTTGCGGGCTTTCGCATATCATTAACTGCTGGGAATTAGCAGAGAATTAGTCTCAAGAGAAGCCAGGTTATTCCAGTATATTTTTCTGTTGATATGAAAAATCGGGTAGATTTGTATGCTGGTGTATGATTTATGTTATGATCAACTTTTTCCACTGACATTATGAGTTGTTCAAAGCATTTCTAATGATTGATTTGTTAGAACGCAGGGTTGTATAACTGTATAACACATTATTAGCTGTTTTAAAACATGGTCAAGCAAAAGGCTAATCATATTAATTACCGTAATGTCTTCGCCGTTGTAAAGAGCGATACCATTGTGCAGCGTTTACCTCAGTAAGTTGGCCAAGTGAATCTCTGAGCTGGTGTGAGTGAGTGGAGGCGGGGCTAAATAGCATATTATTAAATGAAGCAAGGGTGTAGTTACATTTAAGCTATGATTTCACTGGAAAAACGTTTAAATATGTCATTTTGGTGATCAAAGATGAGTTTTAAGGGATAACATTATTGACTACAGCAATATTGACTCTATGGTTCTGATATTGGTTGTTGCATTACTCAGTACAGCCACAAGAGGTCACTAGTGTACTTGCCTAAAGGTGACTGGTGAGATATGGATGGCTCTATCCCCCCCCCCACACACACACACACACACTCTCTCTCTCTCTCTCTCTCTCTCTCTCTCTCTCTCTCTCTCTCTCTCTCTCTCTCTCTCTCTCTCTCTCTCTCTCTCTCTCTCTCTCTCTCTCTCTCTCTCTCTCTCTCTCTCTCTCTCTCTCTCTCTCTCTCTCTTTTATCAAGTAATAGTAGTGTCTTGACTTCTAGCTTAAATCAAAAGCCCAAAGCGCTGAAACTCCATGGAGGCAACACAGATTATAATGTTTACTGAAATCTAAGGTTACTTCATTCACAGAGTTCACAAGCCATTAATGTCCCCCCCCAATTTTATTTAGCAATTTCAAGAACTTAAAAAACTTTTTAAATGCAAAAATACTCTTTAAAGTGGCAGGATGTTTGGAGAAGTGCAGTCTGGTTAGGATCTGCACACAGTGCACCAGAATGGATTTAGTGACAGGGTTTTGTGCCTTGAAGCTTTCTATCCTTTTCTCTTGTCACTATCGTTTCTTCAGAATTCCACTCACTGCTTTTTAAATGGAGTTTTAAATGAATCTGAGGCTGAATCACAGCAGTTAATGGCAGTTGGCTCTTTGGCTGTTGTGGTATGAATGGCGATGTAGGCCAGAAGCAGTCTTTTGAAATGATAAGTGAAATAATTAGGTTGAGTGAGTAGAAATGCCGTCAGAAGGGCCGTGGGGTTGGGCTGTTGTGTTTGGTGTGATAAATTAAATCATCAGGCCTTTTGTCCAGCCTTTCAACTGAGGGACATGAATCATACCCCTGTTGAGTCCACGAAAACAGTCTCTGGGAACGACTGGAATACTAACTTACTGCAACACAGTATATAAGCTCTGTTCCAAAAGCATCTGAGCTACCTAGCTAGACAGCATTTTATGGGCTTAAAAGCAAAGGAGGATCTTCTACACTTTTAAGATATTGCTCTTTGACTAAAAACTCTAACGCAGGGTCATGTGTCCTTCACAGAAAGATGATTTAAGAATGTACTGCAACAAGCTCAGTTAAAAAAATTATTGAAAGTAGACACAAATGCATTTAAATAATTACTTAACGGTAAAATAACTATTTTACCCAGTGTTTCATTTGCTAATACATGTTTAGAAACTATATATTAGATACTATTTCTGTTAGGCCATCGTGTTGTTAGCTTAGCAACATGCTAATTATTGCCAATCTCTAATGCAATCAGCTGTACATGTTAGACAAGCCTTTGTGTGTTTTGCAAGAGGGCCATTATTCATTTATGCAAAGAAAAATATATTTCCTTATATATGAATTATCAATATTTTCAATTATTTAATGTGTATTAAAAACATACAGAATAATATCTAGCTTTTGTCTTAACGCAATAAAATAATGATTCATAAGGAATTGCTGCTTTTCATATTTTGGAAACTTATATATTGTAACGTATGACATTTTTTTATTAAATAATACACTTCATAAAATATAAAGGTACATGTGATCAAATATGTGTGTATAAATATTTGAAACATACATATATATATATATATCAACATAAATATATTTGATACACACACAGACACACATATATATATATTCATATTTATATCGGAATATGTATGCAACATATATGCACACAATTATGAAGAAATATATATATTTTATTATTAGTTTGAGCAATTTTAGTACTTTATTTCAGTTAGATGCCAACATATAGGACAACATTTATCATCTAATATTGCTATTTTATTTGAGCTTTAATTTAGATTTAGTTAACAGTAACACACTGATTCTACAGAATTAGTAATGCTATGTCATTCTGAACTCAGCCAGTGCTCTCTCTTACTGCATATTTTGTAGTAGGTAATGTGAATATTCCTTGTATACAGAAATGTACAGTACAGTATACATAGTCATACTACCAACTACATGTGGAATTCACATACGCCACTATAGCCACATTGTAATGGGTAGACATTGAGAGAGAATATACTTTACATCCAGAACTTGAAGACATGAACTGAAAACAACATCTCAAAAACTTTTGCCTTATGAGACCAAAATCCACAATAAGAAGTAAGACTAATTTCTCATTCTCAGGTGTGTGTTTGTGCATTTACAGAGAGGGAATTTGATAAGAGGGCATGTGACCTTATCAGTATTCAGTGGTCTTCTACTTTGCACTGACATTTACAGGAAGTAATTGGCTGTGGATTGCACAGAGACCTTGTTGAACTAAGGAATCCTTCACTTTTGTGGACAAAGGCCTACTCAATCCTTGGGGATCGAGGCCAGCGAGAACAGCAACCTATAACAACTGACTTCTGCTCAGTAAATATGTGAACAGTACCAGAGAAACCCCACAGGTTATGGCTCCCCGCAGGTCTGGAGATTTTTTTTAGCATTATTTTGTTAAATTCATTTCATCAAGGCACATCTTCCCATAAACTAGCTTCACTTATTCATGAGGACCCCATTAATAGATTAAGCACACATGGACAGTTGCATCGAAGATGGGAAAACTTGCATTATTGTTAATGGATTTGCACTGTCACAGCTCAGTCAGACTTGCTGCCAAAACAGACACACTCTGTTTGACTTTTTTTTCTTCTAAAAACTGCAGAATAGATTGAGCTAAGTGTACTTAACGATTATTAGGAGCTAAAAGCTATCACTTTGTTAAAGTCTGCTTGAAACGGAGGTTGCGATAGTCTTTTCTTCCATATTGTGACGTATATTCGAATGAAATGGAACAAGAAAAAGTAAAGGGCGGGACTTGATTTTTATTAATTGGGAATTGATTGGATGGTTGTGGTTTGCTATTGGTTGATCTCATTTGAGTGACAGGTTGCCCCGCCCTCCCGCCAGTTAACAAATCATCAGAGAAGAGATGTTGTCGCTGTAAGAGGGAGGGGAAGTTATTTTGATTAAAGATTAAGAGGGCACATTAATTTAAAAATAAAATGTGCACAAATAACATTTTATAATGAATCCTGCAATGTAAAAAAAAAACCAAGGTTTGCCAATTTTGATTTCATGGTGACTTGAAAGATGGCAGAGTTTTCTACAAAGTCCTGTGCCAGCAGATTATATGTGTGCCTGCTTTAATGGATAATGTTGGTCTGAAAAGCTATGGACTTGTATTTACTGCTCAGTGTTCGTGGATGGGCCACTATTCTATCCAGCAGACTCTTAAAAAAACGATCCAAATATACCAGACTGATAAATAATTGAGCGTGAGCTTTGAATAATTCAGCGCACATGTTAAAGTCTGGTCGCTGGGATGGTTTTGGCGAGTGGATGTAAAAGAGATAAATGTTTAGAAAGAAAAAACGAGGGCTCGGGTTTGAGCCGCAGAGAATTAGTACAAGACCTTTTGTCCTTCCACTCGGCAACAGATCTCATTTGTATATGTTAAAATAAGAGCAAATGCCTGAAGAAGCAACGTCAAACCCTTTGCAAGTAGCCACAACCTCTTTGACTGATACTGATCAGCGTTTCTCCTTTGATGTTATTTGTTCTTCGTCAAACTTTTGTTGAGGATGTGCTTGTCTGAATGTTGTCTTAACTCACTTTGAAGAGGTCAGGAATGAACTTGCCTCCGGGGGGGTTGAGGAAGTCGTCTTGAAGTTAGCCTAGTTTTCAGCCCAGTTAGAATAACACAGTGGTCATCACTCAGTCTGCTAAGAATAGCGACGGATGAGAGAGGCTCAATGGAGTTGGAGTTACAGGTCAGCTTTGAGAGCCATGCAGATCCACTGTCCAAAAAACAAACAAACAGACAATAGCATTCAAATGATTGGTTTTTCTAATAAAATAAAAATCAAAGAATTAAAGGGATAGTTCACCCAAAAATGAAAATTCTGTCATCATTTAGTATATGGAAAAAAAACTAAGGAAATCAACAGTTTGGTTACTCATGTTCTTCAAAATATCTTCTTTTGTGTTCAGCAAATAGATTCAGGTTTGGAACAACTTGAGGGTGAGTAAATGATGACAGAATTTTTGGGTGAACTATATCTCTTTAAGATGCGGTCACATTTACTCTTGTTTGGCAAATGTGCGCAGGCCATTTGAATAGGAATCCGAACGGTTGGGAATTTCGAGTGAGGGTGAAAATTTCCCCACGCAGAGAACGCAACCGGTTTGTCCTGTGGATTCACAGCGTTGACCAACAGAAAGTTGTTTGGTTTGAAAGGGGTTTTTGTGTTTTTTGCTACACTATTGACAATACACAGTGGACCTCTCTTTTGTTGTTGTCACGTAACATTTATCAGCACGTCTTTAACATGTTATGTGTCACAAAAGTCCTTAAAGATTTGCTAGATAGTTTTGTTTCATTTCCTCTGTAATCATGTTCGTACCATACGGTCTTAACTGCTTAAATAGGCAATTTGGGACAATTAATTCAGCATGACTTCTCTCTCTTTATCACTGATGCTGCATTGTAAGTCTCTGATGGAAAGGCAACAATTATAATTACTTTCATCAGTGATTAATAATAAATGAAGGCACCAGAATGTTTCTTTAAACGTGACTCCACAGTCAGTGCATTTGATTTTGGCTAAATCTGTTCTGAAATTTTTGTTTTGAGCTTCATTAAATTAATAATAAAGAATTTAATGAATTACTAAACATGTTAAAGACAAGCTTTTTTAATGCATTCACTTGTGGAAAAAAAGTTGATTCAAGTGTGCAATTACTTATTTCAACCTAAAAATAAGAAAATATACTTTCAGTCTACTTTTCATGTACTTCTCAGAAATATACTTGATGCACTTCTCACAAATATACTTAAAATTGCACTTAAGTATACTTGACTTACTGTATACTGACAGAAAAGTCTAAGTATATTTGGCCTTTACTTGTATTCAATCTTTTGATCGAGATATACTTAAAAGTATAATGAAGTATTCTATACTTGCCTTGCATGTTTTCACTTTTAATTAAATGGCCTCTTAAATACTTTTTTCCCACATAGATTTACATACGGTCTTATAATAATAATAATAATATATTTATTTTGTATAGCGCCTTTAAAAGTAGCTTTTTCAAAGTAGCTTTCTCGAAGCTTTCTTATCTTACATTGCTTGAAAGTATTGATTTATAAAGAAACCAGATTATGTTCCTTAATCTGAGTATCTGAATTTTTATGTCTAGTCCACTGGTAGTGTAATTAGGGCCCAAGCCCTGAAAGGGCGCAGAGCCCTATTGTTCTTCTAAGGGTTTTTTGTTCTTCTTCTTCTTCTTCTTCTTCTTCTTCTTCTTTATAATAAAATTTTTTTCAAGGTTTTTGCCACTTTTGGGGGCCTTAACGTGCTCAAAAACTCTTGAAACTTTGCACACGGGTCAGAACCCGCGGCCATTACAGCCGGACTGAAGCTGGTACCCGGGCGTGGCAGGGGGGCTCGACAGCGCCCCCTGGAACGGGGTCCGAAAACTTGGTCCATAAATCAAACACGCTTGCATGAAATAATATGAAACTCGGTACACTTATAGATCTCATCGGTTCATATATCCTTCATGCTCTGACTTTTTACCCCAGCCCAACAGGAAGTCGGCTATTTGGCGTAGTTTAAAAAACACATGCAATGGAATTTAAAATACTTCTCCTAGACGATTCAACCAATCACCACGAAACTCGGTGTGCATGAAGTCAAGACATTGAGGATGAAAAGTTGCGAGGGGATTTTTGATATCTCAAACGGTTTGGCCGTGGCGAGGAAACGAATTTATGGCGAATATTGGAAACAGGAAGTGTGTTATAACTTCTGCATACATTAATTGATCGTGATGAAACTTCAGCAGTGTGTTCGCTGTAAGAGGCCGATCACATGGATGTGACTATTGTGAGTCAAAGTTTAGCGCCACCAACTGGCAGCAGGAAGTGTGTCACTTTCAAAATGCTTTGAAATCACCCTCTTATTTTTACCCGATTTGCTTCAAACTTCATCTGTATAATGTAAACACACGACAGATGTAGACCTGTGAAAGGATTATTGATATCTTTAATACTGTCGCCATGACAACGCTTTAAACTTTTATATTCTTTTTGGATGCATTTGAGGCTCTTAACATGCTTCAAATTGCATGAAACTCAACATGCATTTGACATTTATTGCCTAGTACACTTGTGCAAAGTTTCAGAAACGGGCGTGGTAAGGGGCTCAGTAGCGCCACCTTTAGTCAAAAATGGGGTATTAGTTTTACCTACAGTAACCAAACTCGGTACGTATATTCTTCTCTTCGATCCGGACAACTTTCTAATTTACAGTCATTAGCTCCGACCAACAGGAAGTCAGATATTTTGGTTTGAATGTGTACTGTTTGGAGCATTTTCCCTCTGCCCCTCTGTGTGTGTGTGTGTGTGTGTGTGAGGAGGGGGGCTAGTTTAGTTTAACCATTTCTCTGCTGTGTGCAAAATCTCTGGCACTTTTGAGGGCCTTAACGTGCTCAAACTCTTGAAATTTTGCACACAGGTCAGAACCCGCGGCCATTAGGGCCGGGCTGAAGCTGGTACCCGGGTGTGGCAGGGGGGCTCGACAGCGCCCCCTGGAATGGGATTCGAACACTTGTCCGTATATCAAACACGCTTGCATGAATTAATATGAAACTCGGTACACATATAGATTTAATCGGGCCGAACAACTTTCCCTGGGTCAAGTTTTACGCCAGCCCAACAGGAAGTCGGCTATTACGGGTTGATTGGAGAACGCTTGCTCTTGCATTTGAAACACTTCTCCTAGGGGAGGGAGGATGTGTGTGTGTGTGTGTGTGATTTTGGTTGGGTGACAGTTGTAGGTTACAGTTTGACAAGACTTTATAGTTTAACAAAAGCACAATGTTGAGTTTTATTGCAAGTGTACACAAATATAAGGAAACACTTTGCATTTTGAATGATGTTCTGTATGAACAAAATGACGGAGTATGTTTTTATGTCTCCATTGTTCGATCGAGCCTCACACACACACACACACACACACACACACACACACACACACACACACACACACACACACACACACACACACACACACACACACACACACACACACAGCATTCCAATTACGCCATAACGCCATTATTATATATGAAAAATAATTTTATTATTTAGCCTTAATAAAATATAATAATAAAATAGTCAACCTTACATATACAAATTACACTGCTCTGTTTAAATAGTCAGTTGTACAGTTTGTGCCGTTCATAGTAAGCACCGCTCCACTGTGATGTTTCCAAGCACATTTTTGCGCATTTGAAGAGGATCATTTTTCTATATTGGAACGTGAGTGTACAAAGTGTACAAAGCCTATAATAATAGTTTAGCATCCAAAAATGTTAATAATATATATATTATTATTATATATATAATAATATATATGTTAAAAATAGGGGGAAAAAAGAATTTACATATTATATATATATATATATATATATATATATTTTATATATATATATATATATATATATATATATATATATATATATATATATATATATATATATATATATATATAATTAAAGCTGCAAGCAGCGATGGAGGGCCCAAGCCGGTGGCACCGCCACCCGGTGCCTTTAGTGGAACTAAAGGCACCAGGGTGGCGGTGCCACCGGCTTGGGCCCGCAATCGCTGCTTGCAGCTTTAATTATATATATATATATATATATATATATATATATATATATATATATATATATATATATATATATATATATATATATATATATATATATATATATATATATAAAATATATATATTTGGTAGTGTAATTTACTTCAAACTCTTTCCCCGCCATTGACTGCCATCCATGTTTTCACTGTTATACGTTAGGGCTATTACACATCTTCTGAAAGAGTACTGAATCTCCTGGTCAAACACAGGTGAAGAAGAAGCAGAAACAAATGGACTCGATCTACTCCATCTGTGTTTTGATCATCATTCTGAATCCCATCCGGACGTCTTTAACAAAAATTAAATGTTCTAATCTTTTTAATTAAAATGTAGCTTGAAGGTGTTGATTATAAGGATGCAGGAAGCTGGAATAAAACGTTTTTAAAATGGTTAAATGGTTTAAGAGTTAAAGTACAGTTAAAGGTATTCAAGTATAAAAAAAGTAGTAAAAAAACATAGTATACTTAAAGTGCAAAAATAATATATTAATAAACTGATATTAAGTTCACTTAAAGAAAACGTACAAGTATACTTGCAGTATGAAACTACTAAACTAGTTGTTTACTGGGAGTTTACCTGAAATACCCCTTTTCTACCAAAGCATTTTGAGAGCCGGTTCGGAGCAGGTTCCTACTCGCGAACCAGTTCTTTGTGTTTCGACAGCCAGAGAACCGGTTCTCGGCCAGGAAAATTGGTTCCAAAGCAGCACCAACTCTTTGCTGGACTAGAACCGTTCTTTTACGACGTCATGCTTACGTCGGGGGCTGGGGGCGGGGTTATTCTGACCAACAACACGACGGGAAAGGTTGTGACCGCCATTGCTAAAAACACAGCGCTAGTAGAAAGATAGTACAACGATTAAAGAAAGATGGATTCTAAAAAATTCTGGGAAAGCTAAGACGTTTGGCGACGTACACAGTGACGTAACGACATCCTTCGCTGGGCTCTCTAGTCAGTGGAAAAACAAACAGGTTCTGAGAAGGTTCGCAAGTTGAACCAACTTTGAACCAGCACCGAACCAGTTCTTTTTTGGTGGAAAAGAGGTAAAAGTGTACTTGTGTCCAATTATAAAAGTGTACACGCCCCAGTGTAGTGACGGGGACACTATACTGACAAAGAGCGCCGTCCTTCGGATGAGACGTTAAACCTAGGTCCTGACTCTCTGTGCTCATTAAAAATCCCAGGATGTCTTTCAAAAGAGTAGGGGTGTAACCCCGGCACCCTGGCCAAATTTGCCCAGTGGCCACTGTCCATCATGGCCTCCTAATCATCCTCCTATATATATACTAATTGGCCTCACCACTGTCTCCTCTCCACCAGTAAGCTGGTGTGTGGTGGGCGTTCTGGCGCAATATGGCTGCCGTCGCATCATCCAGGTGATGCTGCACATTGGTGGCGGTTGAGGAGATTCCCCCCTTCTATGTAAAGCGCTTTGAGTGTCCAGAAAGGCGCTATATAAATGTAATGAATTATTATTATTTATTATTGAAATATATTTTTATCTCGCTGACTATCGAGTTAGAAGAAATAAGAAAAAGAAGAAACAAAGTGTCATGAAACTGCTCTGAAACACGGGTTGAGGATACAAATGCAGCTTTTATTGGGGCAATCCAGAATGGTAATCCATAAAACAGGCAATAGGTCAAAACACAGGGCAGATAATCCAAAAAGACAACAGATCAAAAACCATGACACGGGAGACCAGAGAGAGCGCGAAAAAAATGCAGTGTGACTTCGCAATGAATGACTGAAAACACAGGGCTTATGAAGGCAAAGTTAACAAGGTAAATGAGTCACAGCTGAAAGTAAAGAAGCACAATGAGTCCAGGCAAAGGGTTATGGGAAATGCAGTTTATGATGAGAACTAGGGAGGAGTGCCCTCTTGTGGAGATCAAGGGCACTCCAGCTGGTGGATGTGACTAAGGTTTATTTAAGGGCTTTTTTTTACTTCATTTGAGAGTGCAGGGAGCAGAGGATCATGGGCTTAAACTTGCATTCCCATAAGGCACTGTGCCATTGCTCAAACTTGCTCACTTGCTCAAACAGTGATTTATACTAAATATGAACTTGGATTTGAGGTTTAAACAATTCTTTTGTTGTTTGAAAGTTCTGATTCTTGTCAGAATTTGTTCTCCTGCCAGTCTGGATGTGAGTTGAATGGAAGAGCTTAATAGCCTGAGAGGAGAAATTTGCCTGCAAGACAGCAGATCAATATAAAGCAATTATGACAAATGTCAGATGTCTTAGTGAGGCATCAGCGCCCACAATGACTGATCATAGTGCTGTCATCGACGCACACAGTTAACGCTGTCTTTTTCTTTAGACTTCTTAAGAAGTTAAAAAGAATCCATTGATAAAAAGGTACACACTGTGAATGTCACAATTAGGTGGGAGCTATAGGTAAAGCATAGAACAATTGCATACTCGTATTTAATATCGAATCGTTTAAATGTATGACTTAAATGACTCATTCATAACAACAGTCACTGGCGTTATGGCAAAAGTTGAAAAATATTCAACTTTTCAAGCGCCAACACAGGCCTTATGCAAATACCCTAGCGCAGACGCTATCCAATTGCGTTCATGCAACACCGGAAAGTAAAGTGATTGGCTGTTGTACTATGAAGGTCGCGACAGCACAACGCTATCTCACGACCAATTCGTACGAATTTAAACGAGTGATTAAAAGGTGGTTAATTCGTACGAATTTGTACGACCTCACTCGTACGAATTTGTACGACCTCACTCGTACGAATTTGTACGATTTGTCTAAACCCATGTGATGGGTAGGTTTAGGGGCGGGGTCAGGGGTAGGTCATTCGTATGAATTCATACGATTTTGGCAAATCGTAAAATATGTACAATTTAGCAAAAAACTTACAATTTCGTACGAGTGAGGTCGTATGAATTGGTACGAATTAGCCACCTCGTAAAATTCGTACAAATTGCCGTGAGATGGGGTTGGACAGCACCAAGCTTCAGACACGCCCTCCGTAAAGTGCAGACAGTGTGAATGCAGCGTTAGAATGCTTATTAAAATTAAAATACCTATTTTTATTTATTGTTATATTATTATTATCGTGTGAACATTCTGTCTGGAACGGGCAAACACAGACAAGCTGAGTGATACAACAGTTAAAAGCACGCCGCTTGACCGCATTCAAGGACTGGTTTTTGTGGTTTTTGACCAAATTATGTGATCCGCTGTATTGCGCTAATCCGACCTACTTGAAATTCCAATCCTAATCCTAAACCTACCCGCACTACAGTGCCTACTAGGGTCACAGAATTCGGTGGATCACAAAATTCGGAACTATAATATATGAATAATTCTAATTTATTGCATTTTTAAACCACATAGCCTACTCTAAACCCATAAAAAGATCAATTTAGCAACTTGGTTTAACTTTACTTAATCTTAAGAAAATTGTCCAGCACCCATTTTAGATACATTTCTCATTTCGAGTCCTGCCAGGGGGTGTCTTGCTTCTCAACGCTCTTCTGAACAGCCTTTCAGAGAGACATTTCCTCCCCAGTGAGACCCTTCTGATTCATCTCATTGCGTTACTGATGTGGAAAGTGAAGTGAAAGTGAAGCATCGACTGGAGCAGTGAGACAAAGCCTTCTTCAGGCATGAAACACTGGATGAATTCTCAGGTACATTGCCATCCATCTCAGCAAGTTGGTGGTAATTATGGCCCCTGAAGAGGCCCTTACCCGTCTGCTTATTTCTTCCACTTAGAGCTCTTCCTTTCCGTAGTTATCACATCTACTGCTACAGAAGCCACATAAGTGTCATTCTGGCGGGCTGGCTCTCTCTCTTTTGTCAGTGCAAACAATGGCTAAAGTTCCCTCTGCAGTTTTGATATTTTTAACAGCCATAGGTGGAAACTCTCAAAAGTCACAAAAAATGTACTAGGCCATTGAATTGAGACTTGACTCCTGTAGAGACTCATAAACAACACAACTCCATAGACCTAGATATTTTCTCTAAATATCACAACAAATCAGCACCATATTGGTTATCGGTCAAGATCTTTGATTTATTTATAGTGCAAATTTTCAGAAATGGTCTGTTAATTAATGTTTAACGGTTAATACTGGATATTTAATTATTTCTGCTGATTTTAAGATTAAAATCATACGGTCTAAAGGCACGTTCACACCTATGGCGATATCTAATAATAATACGTTTTAATAATCATTCCAATTATATGAGAATGGAGTGCAAAAGTGCCCGCCCACTTTTCAGTGGCCATGGTTCTGGAAGTGTTTTTCCCCATACGGATTCTTTAAAAGTCTCTGTTAAAGAGTTATAAGCCATAAACCAGTGCTT